>NW_028135756.1:0-282000 GCF_964662115.1 Mustela nivalis | reverse complement strand
GGCCTTTCTTTGACATGGTGCTCATGCTGAAGGTCACAGTGTGAATTTATGCCCAAGCAGCACTCAAGTTGGGCGTGGCATCAGGGGCCATGAAGGTTTCTCCCACCCAGAAGGTGTGACTCCATGGAAGAACAAGCTTTACAGCCATGGGGAAGGAGGAGTTCTGTTTTGTGCTTGCGATACCCAGCTGTGCGGAGAATTGATATAATGTCTAGGTTCAGATATCTGAAAACCAAGGTTAGGAAGAGGTGACGGCAGAAGACCTTGGCGTGTCCGAAGTGCGAGGTGTGCGGCCAGCTGTCTCCTTGTCTGTCTGGACGTCTGGCTTCAGGCTGTGTCAGACAGAGCATGAGTGCCCAGAGCAGCCTATCCAGTTCGCGGACCTTCGAGGCCTAAGCAGGTTGATCCTCATCCGGGTTTTCTGGAGAGCCCCTCAGGGAAACATTTTTCTTCCGTTGGGCAGACACTGGGCTGGGTAGTGGTTCTGGAGTTCCTAGTCCGGAGGACTTGTTTGCCACAGTTGTGAGGAAGGAAGTCTGAAAACACAAGCTAGCATGAGGTTTGGGACCGAGGGCAGGGCAGGCCCACTCTGCAGAGGCTGAATCGAGATCTCCTGCACTGAGGTCATGTCAACTATGAGACATTCCTCAGGCTAGAGTTTTTGTCCAGCATGGCCTCTTCCTGAAAGTTGTGGTGTCTTCATGAGGCCAGGGAGGTTAGCCTACGATGGGATTTGTGAACTACTCCAAACCTAAAGGTTTCCTTCTGCACGACAGTCGAGTCCTATTGGATGGTTCCAGGAGGCCCCATATGGAAAGACTCGAGACCAGGGGCCTAAGCTTGGAAGCCTGGGAAAGCCACCTCATATTCCCACTTTTAGTCAGGACAAGGCAGGCTCAATCTGCGGGCTCCTGGGTGAGCTACCCAGAGGGGAGAGTTGAAATGAACTATCCTGAAGATGACTCCAACTGTGGCTTTGTGGCCTGGCTGACCTTGTAATGTGGAGGTGGCTCAGGGACTCTGCAGTATTCTCCAACCTGAGGTGTTTGACACGGCTCCAACAAGGAAGCTTCCCATGTGGAGACGAGAGGAGTTCTGTTCAGTGCCTCAGCAAAGCCCCATATCCTGTTCTTCGAACCAAAGCTGCTGAGGAGTGACACCTGGAAACCAAAGCAAGAGTTGAGATTAGGGCCTAAGGGCCTGTCCGGCTCAACCTTCTATCTCTGTTGACATCTGTGTGCATGCCTTCGTGGAGATAGCTGCTCAGCTTGTGTCTGAATGCCCCTGTGTGTCCAGTGAGGATCCCAGTAGTGGGATGTCCTCGGGGGCCTTGAGGTTTCTCATATTCTGGAGGTGTGTGGCCAAAGCAATGGACACAGTTTCCCAGGAGAGAGCAGGCACGGTCCATTGGTATGGCTCCAGAAGACCCAGCCTAGAGACTGTGTTTGCCAGGCCTGTGGGGACAGATGTCTGAAAAAGCAAACTTGGCTCAGCTAGGGGCCAAGGTAATGGCAGGCCTGATCTCCACTCCGTGAGGGGAGATCCTCGGGATATCAATGGAGGGCAAGTGGGAGGCAGTTGCTCAGGCTTTTGTCTCTGGGTGTTGCGATCACATTGGCCATACAGGGTAGGCGTTGCTTCAGGGGCCGAGGAAGAGCCTTCCTCTTGGGGGATTGTTCAAGCTCCCAAGAGTTTGGGTTCATTCTGTGGGAAGGGAATAGTACTGTTTACTGCCACAGGGGACCCCCCAGGAGAGGGACTCTAGAGCACAGCAGTGGGCTCCCTCAACTGGAATACACACCATCTAGTTAGTCCTGGGTGCCTATGGGCATGGCAAGCCACATATGCGGGCTCTTGGTCCAGTCACTGAGATCCGTTACTTGAATAAGGTACTCACGCTGAGGGTCACAATATGCGTTTGTGCCCAAGGCGGCTCTCACGCATGGGCGTGGCCTCATGGGCCATGCCGTTTTCTCCTACACTGAAGGTTTGACTCACTGCCAGCAGCAAGGTTTCTTGCCATGGGGAAGGAGGGGTTCTACTTGTGCATCAGGTTCCCCCCTGTACAGGGATTGGAGATAAGGTCTAGGTTCCGATGACTGAAAACCTATGTTGGGAATGGATGGTGGCCTAAGGCAGTGGCGGGTCCAATGTGCTGGGTGTGCAGCCAGCTATGTCGGTGTCTGTTGGAAGGTCTGGGCTCAGGCTATTTGCGACAGAGCATCAGTGTTTAAGGTAGCCTATGCAATTGGGGTGTTGCCGAGGGCCAAGCAGTTTTATCCTCAGTTGGTGTTTCTTGGCAGCACCATAGACAATGTTTTTCTCCCGGGAGGCAGGCAGAGTGCTTCATTGTGGCCCCAGAATTCCCAGGAGGGAGGGTTGTGGGCCAGGAGTGTGAAGACAGAAGTCTGAAAACAAAAGCTAGGGTGAGGATTGGAGCCAAACTCAGAGCAGGCCCACTCTGCAGAGCCTGAATCAAAATCTCCTGCATCTGAAGTCAGGCTGAGGATAAGACGTTGGCTGAGGCTGGAGTGTGTGTCCATGATGGCACCTTCATGAAGCAGGGGCCTCATGAGGCCAAGGAAGTTTTCCCACGCTGAGTTTGGAGGTTGCTTCAAACCACAAGATTTCCTTCTGCGGGACATTCGAGACCTGTTGCATGGCTCCAGGACATAATACGGAAGGACTGAAGAGCAGGGTTTGAAGGATGGATCCCTATACAGCGTGACTCGCATTCCCATTGGCCATTATCGACAAGATATGTTTGATCTGCTGCCTCTGGGGCACGCTACCCAGGGGGCTGAGTTGAAATGGCTTCTCCCAAGTATGCGTCATAATGTGCGTTTGGGTCCATGGAGACCTTGGAATGTGCTGCTTGTTCAGTGGCACTGCGGAACTTCCCGACCTGAAGGGTTTGATACATCCCCAGTAAGAAAGCTCCCCATGTGGAGACGAGAGAGGTTTGGTTTGGTGCCTCAGAAAAGCCCTGTGTGCTGGTCTACGAAAACAGACCTCTGAGGACGGACACATGGAAACCAAAGCTAAGGTTCAGATTAGGGCCTGGGGGCCTGTCCATTTCAACGTTCTGTCTCTGGGGACACTGTCTGAGAGTCTAAGTGGAGAAAGTTCCTCCGCTGGTGTCAGAGAGCCCCTCTTAGTCCAGGGTGGCCTACACTATTGATGGCCTCAGGGGCCTTGGAGCTTTTCCCTAACCTGTAGGGTTGTGGTCAATGGATTGGGCACACTTTCCTTGGAGAGGGCAGGCACAATCTTTCTCTGTGACTCCAGAGGCCGTAGCCTGGAGGATGTGTGGGTCCAGGCTGTGGGCACAGAAGTCTGAAATCACAGACTCAGCTTATGATTGGCACCTAGGGTATGGCAGGCCGGATATACAGCTCCTGGTCCTCTGAAACATGGGAGAGTTGGAGACTTTCCTTCAGGCTTTTGTCTCTGGATGTTGTGTCCGGGATAGCCGTGGATTGGAGGGGTGGACTCAGGGACTATGGACGAGTATCCCTCTTTGGGGATTTGTCCCAGCTCCCAAGAGTTTGGGGTCATTTTGTGGGAAGGGTGGAGTCGTGTTGTCTGGCTCATGTGTCTCACCAAGAAAGGGATTCCAGAGCAGAGCCCTAGGTACGGACGGCGCCACTGGTAAACTCAAACACTGGGGAGGATTGGGTGCATAGGGGCTTGGCAAGCCCCATATGCAGGCTCTTGGTCCAGGCCCTGACAGGCCTTTCTTTGACATGGGGCTCATGCTGAAGGTCACAGTGTGAATTTGTGCCCAAGCAGCACTCAAGTTTGGGCGTGGCATCAGGGGCCAAGAAGGTTTCTCCCACCCTGAAGGTGTGACTCCATGCCAAGAACAAGCTTTACAGCCATGGTGAAGGAGGAGTTCTGTTTTGTGCTTGCGATACCCAGCTGTGCGGAGAATTGATATAATGTCTAGGTTCAGATATCTGAAATCCAAGGATAGGAAGAGGTGATGGCAGAAGACCTTGGCGTGTCTGAAGTGCGAGGTGTGCGGCCAGCTGTCTCCTTGTCTGTCTGGACGTCTGGCTTCAGGCTGTGTCAGACAGAGCATGAGTGCCCAGAGCAGCCTATCCAGTTCGCGGATCTTCGAGGCCTAAGCAGGTTGATCCTCATCTGGGTTTTCTGGAGAGCCCCACAGGGAAACGTTTTTCTTCCGTTGGGCAGACACTGGGCTGGGTTGTGGTTCTCGAGTTCCTAGTCCGGAGGACTTGTTTGCCACAGGTGTGAGTAAGGAATTCTGAAAACACAAGCTAGCATGAGGTTTGGGACCGAGGGCAGGGTAGTCGCACTCTGCAGAGGCTCAATCGAGATCTCCAGCACTGAGGTCATGTCAACTATACGACGTGCCTCAGGCTAGAGATTTTGTCCAGCATGGCCTCTTCCTGAAGGGTGTGGGGGCTTCATGAGTCCAGGGAAGTTTGCCTACAATGGGATTTGTGAACTACTCCAAACCACAAGTTTTCCTTCTGCACGACTGTTGAGTCCTATTGGATGGTTCCAGGAGGCCCCATACGGAAAGACTCGAGAGCAGGAGTCTAAGCATGGATGCCTGGGAATGCCACCTACTACTCCCATTCTTTAGACAGGACAAGGTAGGCTCAACCTGCGGGCTCCTGGGTGAACTACCCAGAGGGGAGAGTTGAAATGGACTCTCCTGAAGATGAGTCCTACTGTGGGTTGGTGAACTGGGAGACCTTGGAATGTGGAGGTGGCTCAGGGACTCTGCAGGATTCTCCAACGTGAGGTGTTTGACATGGCTCCAACAAGGAAGCTTCACATGTGGAGACGAGAAGAGTTCTATTCGGTTCCTCAGGAAAGCCCCATGTCCTGTTCTTCGAACCAAAGCTCTGAGAGTGACACCTGGAAACCAAAGCAAGAGTTGAGATTAGGGCCTAAGGGCCTGTCCGGCTCAACCTTCTATCTCTGTTGACATCTGTGTGCATGCATTCGGGGAAGTAGCTGCTCAGCTTGTGTCCGAATGCCCCTGTGTGTCCAGGGAGGCTCCCAGTAGTGGGATGTCCTCGGGGGCCTTGAGGTTTCTCATATTCTGGAGGTGTGTGGCCAAAGCAATGGACACAGTTTCCCAGAGGAGAGCAGGCACGGTCCTTTGGTATGGCTCCAGAGGACCCAGCCTAGAGACTGTGTTTGCCAGGCCTGTGGGGACAGATGTCTGAAAAAGCAAACTTGGCTCAGGTAGGGGCCAAGGTAATGGCAGGCCTGATCTCCAGTCCGTGAGGGGAGATCCTCGGGATATCAAAGCAGGGCAAGTGGGAATTAGTCGCTCAGGCTTTTGTCTCTGGGTGTTGCAATCACAGTGGCCGTTCAGGTTAGGGGTTGATTCAGGGGCCGAGGAAGAGCCTTTCTCTCGGGGGATTGTCCAAGCTCCCAAGTGTTTGGGTTCATTCTGAGGGAAGGGAAGAGAACTGTTATCTGCCACAGGGGACCCCGCAGGAGAGGGACTCTAGAGCACAGCAGTGGGTTCCCTCAACTGGAATACACACCATCTAGTTAGTCCTGGGTGCCTATGGGCATGGCAAGCCACAATGCGGGCTCTTGGTCCAGTCCCTGAGAGGCGTTACTTGAATAAGGTACTCACGCTGAGGGTCAAAATGTGTGTTTGTGCACAAGGCGGCCCTCACGCATGGGCGTGGCCTCATGGGCCATGCCGTTTTCTCCTACACAGAAGGTTTGACTCACTGCCAGCAGAAAGATTTCTTGCCATGGGGAAGGAGGGGTTCTCACATGTGCATCAGGTTCCCCCCTGTACAGGGATTGGAGATAAGGTCTAGGTACCGATGACTGTAAACCCAGGTTGTGAATGGATGATGACCTAAGGCATTGGCATATCCAATGTGCTGGGTGTGCAGCCAGCTGTGTCGGTGTCTGTTGGAAGGTCTGGGCTCAGGCTATTTGCGACAGAGCATCAGTGGTTAAGGTAGCCTATGCAATTGGGGTGTTGCCGAGGGCCAAGCTGTTTGATCCTCAGTTGAAGTTTCTGGGAAGCACCATAGACAATGGTTTTCTCCTGGGAGACAGGCAGAGTGCTTCATTGTCGCCCCAGAATTCCCAGGGGGGAGGGTATGTGGGCCAGGAGTGTGAGGACAGAAGTCTGAAAACACAAGCTAGGGTGAGGATTGGAGCCAAGGGCAGAGCAGGCCCACTCTGCAGAGGCTGAATCAAAATCTCCTGCATCTGAAGTCAGGCTGAGGATAAGACAAGGCTGAGGCTGGAGTGTGTGTCCATGATGGCACCTTCATGAAGCGGGGGCCTCATGAAGCCAAGGAAGTTTTCCAACGCTGAGTTTAGCGGTTGCCTCAAACCACAAGGTTTCCTTCTGCGGGACATTCGAGTCCTGTTGCATGGTTCCAGGACATACCATACGGAAGGACTGAAGAGCAGGGTTCCATGGATGGATCCCTATACAGCGTGCCTCGCATTCCCATTGGCCATTAGCGACCAGATATGTTTGATCTGCTGCCTCTGGGGCACGCTACCCAGGGGGCTGAGTTGAAATGGCCTCTACCAAGGATGCGTCATAATGTGTGTTTGGGTCCATGGAGACCTTGCAATGTGCTGGTTGTTCAGGGTCCCTGCGGAACTCTCCGACCTGAAGGGTTTGATACATCCCCAGTAAGAAAGCTCACCATGTGGAGACGAGAGAGGTTTGGATTGGTGCCTCAGAAAAGCCCCGTTTGCTGGTCTACGAAAACAGTCCTCTGAGGACGGTCATATGGAAACCAAAGCTAAGGTTCAGATTAGAGCCTGTGGGCCTGTCCATTTCAACCTTCTGTGTCTGGGGACACTGTCTGAGAGTCTAAGTGGAGATAGTTGCTCCGCTGGTGTCAGAGAGCCCCTCTTAGTCCAGGGTGGCCTACGCTATTGATGGCCTCAGGGGTCTTGGAGCTTTTCCCTAACCTGTAGGGTTGTGGTCAATGGATTGGGCACACTTTCCTTGGAGAGAACAGGCACAATCTTTCTCTGGGGCTCCAGAGGCCCTAGCCTGGTGGTTGTGTGGGTCTAGGCTGTGGGCACAGAAGTCTGAAAACACAAACTCCGCTTATAAGTGGCGCCTAGTGTATGGCAGGCCGGATGGACAGCCCGATAGGAAGCTCCTGGGCCTCTGAAACAAGGGCGAGTGGGAGGCGTTCCTTCAGGCATTTGTCTCTGGATGTTGTGTCCAGGATAGCCGTCGATTGGAGGGGTGGCCTCAGGGACTGTGGACGAGTATCCCTCTCTGGGGATTTGTCCCAGCTCCCAAGAGTTTGGGGTCATTTTGTGGGAAGGGTAGAGTCGTGTTGTCTGGCTCATGTGTCTCTCCAAGAAAGGGATTCCGGAGCAAGGCCCCAGGTACGGGCGGGGCGACTGGAAAACTCAAACACTGGTGAGGATTGGGTGCATAGGGGCTTGGCAAGCCCCAAATGCAGGATCTTGGTCCAGGCACTGACAGGCCTTTCTTTGACATGGGGCTCATGCTGAGGGTCACAGTGTGAATTTGTGCCCAAGCAGCACTCAAGTTTGGGCTTGGCATCAGGGGCAATGAAGGTTTCTCTCACCCTGAAGGTGACTCCATGCCAAGAGAAAGCTTTACAGCCATGGGGAAGGAGGAGTTCTGTTTTGTGCTTGCGATACCCAGCTGTGCAGAGAATTGATATAATGTCTAGGTTCAGATATCTGAAAACCAAGATTAGGAAGAGGTGACGGCATAAGACCATGGCGTGTCCGAAGTGCAGGGTGTGCGGCCAACTGTCTCCTTGTCTGTCTGGACGTCTGGCTTCAGGCTGTGTCAGACAGAGCATGAGTGCCCAGAGCAGCCTATCCATTTCGGGTACCGTCGAGGCCCGAGCAGGTTGATCCTCATCTGGGTTTTCTGGAGAGCCCCACAGGGAAACGTTTTTCTTCCGTTGGGCACACTGGGCTGGGTTGTGGTTCTGGAATTCCTAGTCCGGAGGGCTTGTTTGCCAGGAGTGTGAGGAAGGAAGTCTGAAAACACAAGCTAGCGTGAGGTTTGAGACTGAGGGCACGGCAGGCCCACTCTGCAGAGGCTGAATCAAGATCTCCTGCACTAAGGTCATGTCAACTATGAGACGTGTCTCAGGCTAGAGTTTTTGTCCAGCATGGCCACTTCCTGAAGGATGTGGGGGCTTCATGAGGCCAGGGGTGTTTGCCTACGATGGGATTTGTGAACTTCTCCAAACCTCAAGGTTTCCTTCTGCACGACAGTCGAGTCCAAATGGATGTTTCGAGGATGCCCCATATGGAAAGACTCGAGAGCAGGTGTCTAAGCATGGATGCCTGGGAACGTCACCTCATATACCAACTCTTTAGTCAGGACAAGGCAGGCTCAATCTGCGGGCTTCTGGTTGAGCTACCTAGAGGGGAGAGTTGAAATGGAATCTCCTGAAGATAAGTCCTACTGTGGGTTGGTGGACTGGGAGACCTTGGAATGTGGAGGTGGCTCAGGGACTCTGAAGGATTCTCCAACGTGAGGTGTTTGACACGGCTCCAACAAGGAAGCTTCCCATGTGGAGACGAGAGGAGTTCTGTTCAGTGCCTCAGGAAAGCCCCATATCATGTTCTTCGAACCAAAGCCTCTGAGGAGTGACACCTGGAAACCAAAGCAAGAGTTGAGATTAGGGCCAAAGGGCCTGTCCGGCTCAATCTTCTATCTCTGTGGACATCTGTGTGCATGCATTCGGGGGAAGTAGCTGCTCGGCATGTGTCCGAATGCCCCTATGTGTCCAGGGAGGTTCCCAGTAGTGGGATGTCCTCAGGGGCCTTGAGGTTTCTCATATTCTGGAGGTGTGTGGCCAAAGCAATGGACACAGTTTCCCAGGAGAGAGCAGGCACGGTCCTTTGGTATGGCTCCAGAGGACCCAGCCTTGAGGCTGTGTTTGCCAGGGCTGTGGGGACAGATGTCTGAAAAAGCAAACTTGGCTCAGCTAGGGGCCAAGGTAATGGCAGGCCTGATCTCCAGTCCGAGAGGGGAGTTCCTCGGGATATCAAAGGAGGGCAAGTGGGAGTTAGTCGCTCAGGCTTTTGTCTCTGGGTGTTGCGTTCACAGTGGCCGTTCAGGTTAGGGGTTGCTTCAGGGGCCGAGGAAGATCCTTCTCTCAGGGGATAGTCCAAGCTCCCAAGTGTTTGGGTTCATTCTGATGGAAGGGAAGAGTACTGTTTTTTGCCACAGGGGACCCCGCAGGAGAGGGACTCTATAGCACAGCAGTGGGTTCCCTCAACTGGAATACACACCATCTAGTTAGTCCTGGGTGCCTATGGGCATGGCAAGCCCATATGCGGGCTCTTGGTCCAGTCCCTGAGAGGCGTTACTTAAGTAAGGTACTCACGCTGAGGTTCACAATGTGTGTTTGTGCCCATGGCGGCCCTCACGCATGGGCGTGGCCTCATGGGCCATGCCGTTTTCTCCTAAACTGAAGGTTCGCCTCACTTCCAGCAGCAAGGATTCTTGCCATGGGGAAGGTGGGGTTCTCACATGTGCATCAGGTTCCCCCCTGTGCAGGGATTTGAGATAAGGTCTAGGTTCCGATGACTGAAAACCCAGGTTGGGAATGGATGATGGCCTAAGGCATTGGCGTGTCCAATGTGCTGGGTGTGCAGCCAGCTGTGTCGGTGTCTGTTGGAAGGTCTGGGCTCAGGCTATTTGTGACAGAGCATCAGTGTTTAAGTTAGCCTATGCAATTGGGGTGTTGCCGAGGGCCAAGCAGTTTGATCCTCAGTTGGGGTTTCTGGGCAGCACCATAGACAATGTTTTTCTCCTGGGAGGCAGGCAGAGTACTTCATTGTGGCCCCAGAATTCCCAGGAGGGAGTGTTTGTGGGCCAGGATTGTGAGGACAGAAGTCTGAAAACACAAGCTAGGGTGAGATTGGAGCCAAGGGCAGAGCAGGCCCACTCTGCAGAGGCTGAATCAAAATCTCCTGCATCTGAAGTTAGGCTGAGGATAAGACGTTGGCTGAGGCTGGAGTATGTGTCCATGATGGCAGCTCATGAAGCGGGGGCCTCATGAAGCCAAGGAAGTTGTCCCTCGCTGAGTGTAGCGGTTGCCTCAAACCACAAGGTTTCCTTCTGCGGGACATTCGAGTCCTGTTGCATGGCTCCAGGACATACCATGCGGAAGGACTGAAGAGCAGGGTTCGAAGGATGGATCCCTATACAGCGTGACTCGCATTCCCATTGGCCATTAGCGACAAGATATGTTTGATCTGCTGCCTCTGGGGCACGCTACCCAGGGGGCTGAGTTGAAATGGCCTCTCCAAAGGATGCGTCATAATATGCGTTTGGGTCCATGGAGACCTTGGAATGTGCTTGTTGTTCAGTGTCCCTGAGGAACTCTCCTACCTGAAGGGTTTGATACATCCCCAGTAAGAAAGCTCCCCATGTGGAGACGAGAGAGGTTTGGTTTGGTGCCTCAGAAAAGCCCTGTGTGCTGGTCTACGAAAACAGTCCTCTGAGGACGGACACATGGAAACCAAAGCTAAGGTTCAGATTAGGGCCCAGGGGCCTGTCATTACAACCTTCTGTCTCTGGGGACACTCTCTGAGAGTCTAAGTGGAGA
Organism: Mustela nivalis; assembly: GCF_964662115.1. Lineage (NCBI taxonomy): Eukaryota > Metazoa > Chordata > Mammalia > Carnivora > Mustelidae > Mustela > Mustela nivalis. The sequence continues at coordinate 271,399 of NW_028135756.1, read as the reverse complement.
TAGTTGCTCCTCTAGTGTCAGAAAGCCCCTCTTAGTCCAGGGTGGCCTACACTATTGATGGCCTTAGGGGCCTTGGAGCTTTTCCCTAACCTGTAGGGTTGTGGTCAATGGATTGGGCACACTTGCCTTGGAGAGGGCAGGCACAATCTTTCACTGTGGCTCCAGAAGCCCTAGCCTGCAGGTTGTGTGGGTCCAGGCTGTGGGCACAGAAGTCGGAAAACACAAACTCAGCTTTTGAGTGGCGCCTAGGGTATGGGAGGCCAGATGTACCGCCCGAGAGGGAGCTCCTGGGCCTCTGAAACAAGGGCGAGTGGGAGGCGTTCCTTCAGGCTTTTGTCTCTGGATATTGTTTCCGGGATAGCCGTGTATTGGAGGGGTGGCCTCAGGGACTGTGGACGAGTATCCCTCTCTGGGGATTTGTCCCAGCTCCCAAGAGTTTGGGGTCATTTTGTGGGAAGGGTAGAGTCGTGTTGTCTGGCTCATGTGTCTCTCCAACAAAGGGATTCCAGAGCAGAGCCCCAGTTAAGGGCGTGGCGACTGGAAAACTCAAACACCAGTGAGGATTGGGTGCATAGGGGCTTGGCAAGCCCCATATGCGGGCTCTTAGTCCAGGCCCTGGCAGGCCTTTCTTTGACATGGGGCTCATGCTGAGGGTCACAGTGTGAATTTGTGCCCAATCAGCACTCAAGTTTGGGCTTGGCATGAGGGGCCATGAAGGTTTCTCCCACCCTGAAGGTGTGACTCCATGCCAAGAACAAGCTTTACAGCCATGGGGAAGGAGGAGTTCTGTTTTGTGCTTGCGATACCCAGCTGTGTGTAGAATTGATATAATGTCTAGGTACAGATATCTGAAAACCAATATTAGGAAGAGGTGATGGCATAAGACCATGGCGTGTCCGAAGTGCTGGGTGTGTGGCCAGCTGTCTCCTTGTCTGTCTGGAAAGCTGGCTGCAGGCTGTGTCAGACAGAGCATGAGTGCCCAGAGCAGCCTATCCAGTTCGGGTACCGTCGAGGCCCGAGCTGGTTGATCCTCATCTGGGTTTTCTCGAGGGCCCCACAGCAAAACGTTTTTCTTCCGTTGGGCAGACACTGGGCTGGGTTGTGGTTCTGGAGTTCCTAGTCCGGAGGGCTTGCTTGCCAGGAGTGTGAGGAAGGAAGTCTGAAAACACAAGCTAACTTGAGATTTGGGACCGAGGGCACAGCAGGCCTACTCTGCAGAGGCTGAATCGAGATCTCCTGCACTGAGGTCATGTCAACTATGAAACGTGCCTCAGGCTAGAGTTTTTTTCCAGCATGGCCTCTTTATGAAGGGTGTGGGGGCTTCATGAGGCCAGGGGTGTTTGCCTACGATGGGATTTGTGAACTACTCCAAACCTCAAGGTTTCCTTCTGCACGACAGTCGAGTGCTATTGGATGGTTCCAGGAGGCCCCATACGGAAAGACTCGAGAGCAGGTGTCTAAGCATGGATGCCTGGGAACGCCACCTCATATTCCCACTCTTTAGTCAGGACAAGGCAGGCTCAATCTGCAGGCACCTGGGTGAGCTACCTAGAGGGGAGAGTTGAAATGGACTCCTCTGAAGATGAGTCCTACTGTGGGTTGGTGGACTGGGAGACCTTGGAATGTGGAGGTGGCTCAGGGAAACTGCAGGATTCTCCAACGTGAGGTGTTTGACAGGGCTCCAACAAGAAAGCTTCCCATGTGGAGACGAGAGGAGTTCTGTTCAGTGCCTCAGGAAAGCCCCATATCCTGTTCTTCGAACCAAAGCCTCTGAGGAGTGACACCTGGAAACCAAAGCAAGAGTTGAGATTAGGGCCTAAGGGCCTGTCCGGCTCAACCTTCTATCTCTGTTGACATCTGTGTGCATGCATTCGGGGAGATAGCTACTCAGCTTGTGTCTGAATGCCCCTGTGTGTGCAGGGAGGCTCCCGGTAATGGTATGTCCTCGGGGGCCTTGAGGTTTCTCATATTCTGGAGGTGTGTGGCCAAAGGAATGGACAGAGTTTCCCAGGAGAGAGCAGGCACGGTCCTGTGGTATGGCTCCAGAGGACCCAGCCTAGAGGCTGTGTTTGCCAGGGCTGTGGGGACAGATGTCTGAAAAAGCAAACTTGGCTCAGGTAGGGGCCAAGGTAATGGCAGGCCTGATCTCCAGTCCGAGAGGGGAGATCCTCTGGATATCAAAGGAGGGCAAGTGGGAGGCAGTCGCTCAGGCTTTTGTCTCTGGGTGTTGCGTTCACAGTGGCCGTTCAGGGTAGGGGTTGCTTCAGGGGCCGAGGAAGAGCCTTCCTCTCGGGGGATTGTCCAAGCTCCCAAGTGTTTGTGTTCATTCTGTGGGAAGGGAAGATTACTGTTTTCTGCCACAGGGGACCCCCCAGGAGAGGGACTCTAGAGCACAGCAGTGGGTTCCCTCAACTGGAATACACACCATCTAGTTAGTCCTGGGTACATATGGGCATGGCAAGCCACATATGCTGGCTCTGGTCCAGTCACTGAGAGGCGTTACTTGAATAAGGTACTCACACTGAGGGTCACAATGTGTGTTTGTGCCCAAGGCGGCACTCACGCATGGGCGTGGCCTCATGGGACATGCCATTTTCTCCTAAACTGAAGGTTTGATGCATTTCCAGCAGCAAGGATTCTTGCCATGGGGAAGGAGGGGTTCTGACATATGCATCAGGTTCCCCCCTGTGCAGGGATTGGAGATAAGGTCTAGGTTCCCATGACTGAAAATCCAGGTTTGGAATGGATGGTGGCCTAAGGCAGTGGCTGGTCCTATGTGCTGGGTGTGCAGCCAGCTGTGTCGGTGTCTGTTGGAAGGTGTGGTCTCAGGCTATTTGCGACAGAGCATTAGTGTTTAAGGTAGCCTATGCAATTGGGTTGTTGCCGAGGGCCAAGCAGTTTGATCCTGATTTGGGGTTTCTGGGACGCACCATAGACAATGGTTTTCTCCTGGGAGGCCTGCAGAGTGCTTCCTTGTGGACCCAGAATTCCCAGGAAGGAGGGTGTGTGGGCCAGGTGTGTGAGGACGGAAGTCTGAAAACACAAGCTAGGGTGAGGATTTTAGCCAAGGGCAGAGCAGGCCCACTCTGCAGAGTCTGAATCAAAATCTCCTGCATCTGAAGTCAGGCAGAGGATCGAAAGTTGATGAGGCTGGAGTATGTGTCCATGATGGCACCTTCATGAAGTGGGGGCCACATGAGGCCAAGGAAGTTTTCCCACGCTTAGTTTGGAGGATGCCCCAAACCACAAGTTTTCCTTCTGCGGGACATTCGAGTCCTGCTTTATGGCTCCAGGACATACCATACGGAAGGACTGGAGAGCAGGGTTCGAAGGATGGATACCTGTCCAGCATGCCTCGCATTCCCATTGGCCATTTGCCACAAGATATGTTTGACCTGCTGCCTCTGGGGCACGCTACCCAGGGGGCTGAGTTGAAATGGCCTCTCCTGAGGATGCGACATAATGTGCGTTTGGGACCATGGAGACCTTGGTATGTGCTGGTTGTTCAGTGGCCCTGCAGAACTGTCCTACCTGAAGTGTTTGATACATCCCCAGTAAGAAAGCTCCCCATGTGGAGACGAGAGAGGTTTGGTTTGGTGCCTCAGAAAAGCCCCGTGTGCTGGTCTACGAAAACAGTCCTCTGAGGACGGACACATGGAAACCAAAGCTAAGGTTCAGATTAGCGACTGGGGGCCTGTCCATTTCAACCTTCTTTCTCTGGGGACACTGTCTGAGAGTCTAAGTGGAGATAGTTGCTCCGCTGGTGTCAGAGAGCCCCTCTTAATCCAGGGTGGTTTACACTATTGATGGCCTCAGGGGCCTTGGAGCTTTTCCCTAACCTGTAGGGTTGTGGTCAATGGATTGGGCACACTTGCCTTGGAGAGGGCAGGCACAATCTTTCGCTGTGGCTCCAGAGGCCCTAGCCTGGAGGTTGTGTGGGTCAAGGCTGTGTGCACAGAAGTCTGAAAACACAAACTCAGCTTATGAGTGGCGCCTGGGGTATGGCAGGCCAGATGTACAGCCCGAGAGGGAGCTCCTGGGCCTCTGAAACAAGGGCGAGTGGGAGGCGTTCCTTCAGGCTTTTGTCTCTGGATGTTGTGTCCGGGATAGCCGTGGATTGGAGGGGTGGCCTCAGGGACTGTGGACGAGTATCCCTCTCTGGGGATTTGTCCCAGCTCCCAAGAGTTTGGGGTCATTTTGTGGGAAGGGTGGAGTCGTGTTGTCTGGCTCATGTGTCTCTCCAAGAAAGGTATTCCAGAGCAGAGCCCCAGGTACAGGCGGGGCGACTAGAAAACTGAAACACTGGTGAGGATTGGGTGCATAGGGGCTTGGCAAGCCCCATATGCGCCTCTTGGTCCAGGCCCTGACAGGCCTTACTTTGACATGGGGCTCATGCTGAGGTCACAGTGTGAATTTGTGCCCATCAGCACTCAAGTTTGGGCGTGGCATCAGGGACCATGAAGGTTTCTCCCACCCTGAAGGTGTGACTCCATGCCAAGAGCAAGCTTTACAGCCACGGGGAAGGAGGAGTTCTGTTTTGTGCTTCCGATACCCAGCTGTTGGAGAATTGATATAATGTCTAGGTTCAGATATCTGAAAACCAAGGTTAAAAAGAGGTGACGGCATAAGACCATGGCGTGTCCGAAGTGCTGTGTGTGCGGCCAGCTGTCTCCTTGTCTGTCTGGACGTCTGGCTTCAGGCTGTGTCAGACAGAGCATAAGTGCCCAGTGCAGCCTATCCAGTTCGGGTACCGTCGAGGCCCGAGCAGGTTGATCCTCATCTGGGTTTTCTGGAGAGAGCCCCACAGGGAAACGTTTTTCTTCCATTGGGCAGACCCTGGGCTGGGTTGTGGTTCTGGAGTTCCTAGTCCGGAGGGCTTGTTTGCCAGGATTGTGAGGAAGGAAGTCTGAAAACACAAGCTAGCGTGAGGTTTGGGACCGAGGGCACGGCAGGCCCACTCTGCAGAGGCTGAATCGAGATCTCCTGCACTGAGGTCATGTCAACTATGAGAGGTGTTTCAGGCTAGAGTTTTTGTCCAGCATGGCCTCTTCCTGAAGGGTGTGGGGGCTTCATGAGGCCAGGGAGGTTTGCCTACGATGGGATTTGTAAACTACTCCAAACCTCAAGGTTTCCTTCTGCACGACAGTCGAGTGCTATTGGATGGTTCCAGGAGGCCCCATACGGAAAGACTCGAGAGCATGTGTCTAAGCATGGATGCCTGGGAACGCCACCTCATTTTCCCACTCTTTAGTCAGGACAAGGCAGGCTCAATCTGCGGGCTCCTGGGTGAGCTACCCAGAGGGGAGAGTTGAAATGGACTCTCCTGAAGATGAGTCCTACTGTGGCTTGGTGGTCTGGGAGACCTAGGAATGTGGAGGTGGCTCAGGGACTCTGCAGGATTCTCCAACCTGAGGTGTTTGACACGGCTCCAATAAGGAAGCTTCCCATGTGGAGACGAGAGGAGTTCTTTTCAGTGCCTCAGGAAAGCCCCATATCCTGTTCTTCGAACCAAAGCCTCTGAGGAGTGACACCTGGACACCAAAGCAAGAGTTGAGATTAGGGCCTAAGGGCCTGTCCAGCTCAACCTTCTATCTCTGTTTACATCTGTGTGCATGCCTTCATGGAGGTAGCAGCTCAGCTTGTGTCCGAAGGCCCCTGTGTGTACAGGGAGGCTCCCGGTAGTGGGATGTCCTCGGGGGCCTTGAGGTTTCTCATATTCTGGAGGTGTGTGGCCAAATGAATGGACAGAGTATCCCAGGAGAGAGCAGGCACGGTCCTGTGGTATGGCTCCAGGAAACTCAGCCTAGAGGCTGTGTTTGCCAGGGCTGTGGGGACAGATGTCTGAAAAAGCAAACTTGGCTCTGGTAGGGGCCAAGGTAATGGCAGGCCTGATCTCCAGTCCGTGAGGGGAGATCCTCTGGATATCAAAGGAGGGCAAGTGGGAGGCAGTCGCTCAGGCTTTTGTCTCTGGGTGTTGCTTTCACAGTGGCCGTTCAGTGTAGGGGTTGCTTCAGGGGCCGAGGAAGAGCCTTCCTCTCGGGGGATTGTCCAAGCTCCCAAGTGTTTGGGTTCATTCAGTGGGTAGGGAAGAGTACTGTTTTCTGCCACAGGGGACCTTCCAGGAGAGGGCCTCTAGAGCACATCAGTGGGTTCCCTCAACTGGAATACACACCATCTAGTTAGTCCTGCATGCCTATGGGCATGGCAAGCCACATATGTGGGCTCTTGGTCCAGTCACTGAGAGGTGTTACTTGAATAAGGTACTCACGCTGAGGGTCACCATGTGTGTTTGTGCCGAAGGCAGGCCTCACGCATGGGCGTGGCCTCATGGGCCATGCCATTTTCGCCTACACTGAAGGTTTGACTCACTGCAAGCAGCAAGGTTTCTTGCCATGGGGAAGGAGGGGTTCTGACTTGTGCATCAGGTTCCCCCCTGTGCAGGGATTGGAGATAAGGTCTAGGTTCCGATGACTGAAAACCGAGGTTGGGAATGGATGGTGGCCTAAGGCAGTGGCGGGTCCAATGTGCTGGGTGTGCAGCCAGCTGTGTCGGTGTCTGTTAGAAGGTCTGGTCTCAGGATATTTGCGACAGAGCATCACTGTTTAAGGTAGCCTATGCAATTGGGGTGTTGCCGAGGGCCAAGCAGTTTGATCCTCATTTGGGGTTTCTGGGCAGCACCATAGACAAAGTTTTTCTCCTGGGAGGCAGGCAGAGTACTTCATTGTGGCCCCAGATTTCCCAGTAGGGAGGGTTTGTGAGCCAGGAGTGTGAGGACGGAAGTCTAGGAACACAAGCTAAAGTGAGGATTGGAGCCAAGGGCAGAGTAGGCCCACTCTGCAGAGGCTGAATCAACATCTCCTGCATCTGAAGTCAGGCTGAGGATTAGACGTTGGCTGAGGCTGGAGTATGTGTCCATGATGGCACCTTCATGAAGCGGGGGCCTCATGAGGCCAAGGAAGTTTACCCACGCTGAGATTGGAGGTTGCCCCAAACCACAAGGTTTCCTTCTGCGGGACATTCGAGTCCTGTTGCATGGCTCCAGGACATACCATACGGAAGGACTGGAGAGCACGGTTCGAAGGATGGATCCCTGTCCAGCATGCCTCGCATTCCCATTGGCCATTAGCCACAAGATATGTTTGATCTGCTGCCTCTGGGGCACGCTACCCAGGGGGCTGAGTGAAATGGCCTCTCCTGAGGATGCGTCATAATGTGCGCTTGGGTCCATGGAGACCTTGGAATGTGCTGGTTGTTCAGTGGCCCTGCGGAACTCTCCTACCTGAAGGGTTTGATACATCCCCAGTAAGTAAGCTCCCCATGTGGAGGCGAGAGAGGATTGGTTTGGTGCCTCAGAAAAGCCTCGTGTGCTGGTCTTCGAAAACATTCCTCTGAGGACGGACACATAGAAACCAAAGCTAAGGTCCAGATTAGAGCCTGGGGGCCTGTCCATTTCAACCTTCTGTCTCTGGGGACACTGTCTGAGAGTCTAAGTGGAGATAGTTGCTCCGCTGTTGTAAGAGAGCCCCTCTTAATCCAGGGTGGTTTACACTATTGATGGCCTCAGGGGCCTTGGAGCTTTTCCCTAACCTGTAGGGTTGTGGTCAATGGATTGGGCACACTTGCCTTGGAGAGGGCAGGCACAATCTTTCGCTGTGGCTCCAGAGGCCCTAGCCTGGAGGTTGTGTGGGTCAAGGCTGTGGGCACAGAAGTCTGAAAACACAAACTCAGCTTATGAGTGGCGCCTAGGGTATGGCAGGCCGGATGTACAGCCCGAGAGGGAGCTCCTGGGCCTCTGAAACAAGGGCGAGTGGGAGGCGTTCCTTCAGGCTTTTGTCTCTGGATGTTGTGTCCGGGATAGCCGTGGATTGGAGGGGTGGCCTCAGGGACTGTGGACGAGTATCCCTCTCTGGGGATTTGTCCCAGCTCCCAAGAGTTTGGGGTCATTTTGTGGGAAGGGTGGAGTCGTGTTGTCTGGCTCATGTGTCTCTCCAAGAAAGGTATTCCAGAGCAGAGCCCCAGGTACAGGCGGGGCGACTAGAAAACTGAAACACTGGTGAGGATTGGGTGCATAGGGGCTTGGCAAGCCCCATATGCGCCTCTTGGTCCAGGCCCTGACAGGCCTTACTTTGACATGGGGCTCATGCTGAGGTCACAGTGTGAATTTGTGCCCATCAGCACTCAAGTTTGGGCGTGGCATCAGGGACCATGAAGGTTTCTCCCACCCTGAAGGTGTGACTCCATGCCAAGAGCAAGCTTTACAGCCATGGTGAAGGAGGAGTTCTGTTTTGTGCTTGCGATACCCAGCTGTTGGAGAATTGATATAATGTCTAGGTTCAGATATCTGAAAACCAAGGTTAAAAAGAGGTGACGGCATAAGACCATGGCGTGTCCGAAGTGCTGTGTGTGCGGCCAGCTGTCTCCTTGTCTGTCTGGACGTCTGGCTTCAGGCTGTGTCAGACAGAGCATAAGTGCCCAGTGCAGCCTATCCAGTTCGGGTACCGTCGAGGCCCGAGCAGGTTGATCCTCATCTGGGTTTTCTGGAGAGAGCCCCACAGGGAAACGTTTTTCTTCCATTGGGCAGACCCTGGGCTGGGTTGTGGTTCTGGAGTTCCTAGTCCGGAGGGCTTGTTTGCCAGGATTGTGAGGAAGGAAGTCTGAAAACACAAGCTAGCGTGAGGTTTGGGACCGAGGGCACGGCAGGCCCACTCTGCAGAGGCTGAATCGAGATCTCCTGCACTGAGGTCATGTCAACTATGAGAGGTGTTTCAGGCTAGAGTTTTTGTCCAGCATGGCCTCTTCCTGAAGGGTGTGGGGGCTTCATGAGGCCAGGGAGGTTTGCCTACGATGGGATTTGTAAACTACTCCAAACCTCAAGGTTTCCTTCTGCACGACAGTCGAGTGCTATTGGATGGTTCCAGGAGGCCCCATACGGAAAGACTCGAGAGCATGTGTCCAAGCATGGATGCCTGGGAACGCCACCTCATTTTCCCACTCTTTAGTCAGGACAAGGCAGGCTCAATCTGCGGGCTCCTGGGTGAGCTACCCAGAGGGGAGAGTTGAAATGGACTCTCCTGAAGATGAGTCCTACTGTGGCTTGGTGGTCTGGGAGACCTAGGAATGTGGAGGTGGCTCAGGGACTCTGCAGGATTCTCCAACCTGAGGTGTTTGACACGGCTCCAATAAGGAAGCTTCCCATGTGGAGACGAGAGGAGTTCTTTTCAGTGCCTCAGGAAAGCCCCATATCCTGTTCTTCGAACCAAAGCCTCTGAGGAGTGACACCTGGACACCAAAGCAAGAGTTGAGATTAGGGCCTAAGGGCCTGTCCAGCTCAACCTTCTATCTCTGTTTACATCTGTGTGCATGCCTTCATGGAGGTAGCAGCTCAGCTTGTGTCCGAAGGCCACTGTGTGTACAGGGAGGCTCCCGGTAGTGGGATGTCCTCGGGGGCCTTGAGGTTTCTCATATTCTGGAGGTGTGTGGCCAAATGAATGGACAGAGTATCCCAGGAGAGAGCAGGCACGGTCCTGTGGTATGGCTCCAGGAAACTCAGCCTAGAGGCTGTGTTTGCCAGGGCTGTGGGGACAGATGTCTGAAAAAGCAAACTTGGCTCTGGTAGGGGCCAAGGTAATGGCAGGCCTGATCTCCAGTCCGTGAGGGGAGATCCTCTGGATATCAAAGGAGGGCAAGTGGGAGGCAGTCGCTCAGGCTTTTGTCTCTGGGTGTTGCTTTCACAGTGGCCGTTCAGTGTAGGGGTTGCTTCAGGGGCCGAGGAAGAGCCTTCCTCTCGGGGGATTGTCCAAGCTCCCAAGTGTTTGGGTTCATTCAGTGGGTAGGGAAGAGTACTGTTTTCTGCCACAGGGGACCTTCCAGGAGAGGGCCTCTAGAGCACATCAGTGGGTTCCCTCAACTGGAATACACACCATCTAGTTAGTCCTGCATGCCTATGGGCATGGCAAGCCACATATGTGGGCTCTTGGTCCAGTCACTGAGAGGTGTTACTTGAATAAGGTACTCACGCTGAGGGTCACCATGTGTGTTTGTGCCGAAGGCAGGCCTCACGCATGGGCGTGGCCTCATGGGCCATGCCATTTTCGCCTACACTGAAGGTTTGACTCACTGCAAGCAGCAAGGTTTCTTGCCATGGGGAAGGAGGGGTTCTGACTTGTGCATCAGGTTCCCCCCTGTGCAGGGATTGGAGATAAGGTCTAGGTTCCGATGACTGAAAACCGAGGTTGGGAATGGATGGTGGCCTAAGGCAGTGGCGGGTCCAATGTGCTGGGTGTGCAGCCAGCTGTGTCGGTGTCTGTTAGAAGGTCTGGTCTCAGGATATTTGCGACAGAGCATCACTGTTTAAGGTAGCCTATGCAATTGGGGTGTTGCCGAGGGCCAAGCAGTTTGATCCTCATTTGGGGTTTCTGGGCAGCACCATAGACAAAGTTTTTCTCCTGGGAGGCAGGCAGAGTACTTCATTGTGGCCCCAGATTTCCCAGTAGGGAGGGTTTGTGAGCCAGGAGTGTGAGGACGGAAGTCTAGGAACACAAGCTAAAGTGAGGATTGGAGCCAAGGGCAGAGTAGGCCCACTCTGCAGAGGCTGAATCAACATCTCCTGCATCTGAAGTCAGGCTGAGGATTAGACGTTGGCTGAGGCTGGAGTATGTGTCCATGATGGCACCTTCATGAAGCGGGGGCCTCATGAGGCCAAGGAAGTTTACCCACGCTGAGATTGGAGGTTGCCCCAAACCACAAGGTTTCCTTCTGCGGGACATTCGAGTCCTGTTGCATGGCTCCAGGACATACCATACGGAAGGACTGGAGAGCACGGTTCGAAGGATGGATCCCTGTCCAGCATGCCTCGCATTCCCATTGGCCATTAGCCACAAGATATGTTTGATCTGCTGCCTCTGGGGCACGCTACCCAGGGGGCTGAGTGAAATGGCCTCTCCTGAGGATGCGTCATAATGTGCGCTTGGGTCCATGGAGACCTTGGAATGTGCTGGTTGTTCAGTGGCCCTGCGGAACTCTCCTACCTGAAGGGTTTGATACATCCCCAGTAAGTAAGCTCCCCATGTGGAGGCGAGAGAGGATTGGTTTGGTGCCTCAGAAAAGCCTCGTGTGCTGGTCTTCGAAAACATTCCTCTGAGGACGGACACATAGAAACCAAAGCTAAGGTCCAGATTAGAGCCTGGGGGCCTGTCCATTTCAACCTTCTGTCTCTGGAGACACTGTCTGAGAGTCTAAGTGGAGATAGTTGCTCCGCTGTTGTAAGAGAGCCCCTCTTAATCCAGGGTGGTTTACACTATTGATGGCCTCAGGGGCCTTGGAGCTTTTCCCTAACCTGTAGGGTTGTGGTCAATGGATTGGGCACACTTGCCTTGGAGAGGGCAGGCACAATCTTTCGCTGTGGCTCCAGAGGCCCTAGCCTGGAGGTTGTGTGGGTCAAGGCTGTGGGCACAGAAGTCTGAAAACACAAACTCAGCTTATGAGTGGCGCCTAGGGTATGGCAGGCCGGATGTACAGCCCGAGAGGGAGCTCCTGGGCCTCTGAAACAAGGGCGAGTGGGAGGCGTTCCTTCAGGCTTTTGTCTCTGGATGTTGTGTCCGGGATAGCCGTGGATTGGAGGGGTGGCCTCAGGGACTGTGGACGAGTATCCCTCTCTGGGGATTTGTCCCAGCTCCCAAGAGTTTGGGGTCATTTTGTGGGAAGGGTGGAGTCGTGTTGTCTGGCTCATGTGTCTCTCCAAGAAAGGTATTCCAGAGCAGAGCCCCAGGTACAGGCGGGGCGACTAGAAAACTGAAACACTGGTGAGGATTGGGTGCATAGGGGCTTGGCAAGCCCCATATGCGCCTCTTGGTCCAGGCCCTGACAGGCCTTACTTTGACATGGGGCTCATGCTGAGGTCACAGTGTGAATTTGTGCCCATCAGCACTCAAGTTTGGGCGTGGCATCAGGGACCATGAAGGTTTCTCCCACCCTGAAGGTGTGACTCCATGCCAAGAGCAAGCTTTACAGCCACGGGGAAGGAGGAGTTCTGTTTTGTGCTTCCGATACCCAGCTGTTGGAGAATTGATATAATGTCTAGGTTCAGATATCTGAAAACCAAGGTTAAAAAGAGGTGACGGCATAAGACCATGGCGTGTCCGAAGTGCTGTGTGTGCGGCCAGCTGTCTCCTTGTCTGTCTGGACGTCTGGCTTCAGGCTGTGTCAGACAGAGCATAAGTGCCCAGTGCAGCCTATCCAGTTCGGGTACCGTCGAGGCCCGAGCAGGTTGATCCTCATCTGGGTTTTCTGGAGAGAGCCCCACAGGGAAACGTTTTTCTTCCATTGGGCAGACCCTGGGCTGGGTTGTGGTTCTGGAGTTCCTAGTCCGGAGGGCTTGTTTGCCAGGATTGTGAGGAAGGAAGTCTGAAAACACAAGCTAGCGTGAGGTTTGGGACCGAGGGCACGGCAGGCCCACTCTGCAGAGGCTGAATCGAGATCTCCTGCACTGAGGTCATGTCAACTATGAGAGGTGTTTCAGGCTAGAGTTTTTGTCCAGCATGGCCTCTTCCTGAAGGGTGTGGGGGCTTCATGAGGCCAGGGAGGTTTGCCTACGATGGGATTTGTAAACTACTCCAAACCTCAAGGTTTCCTTCTGCACGACAGTCGAGTGCTATTGGATGGTTCCAGGAGGCCCCATACGGAAAGACTCGAGAGCATGTGTCTAAGCATGGATGCCTGGGAACGCCACCTCATTTTCCCACTCTTTAGTCAGGACAAGGCAGGCTCAATCTGCGGGCTCCTGGGTGAGCTACCCAGAGGGGAGAGTTGAAATGGACTCTCCTGAAGATGAGTCCTACTGTGGCTTGGTGGTCTGGGAGACCTAGGAATGTGGAGGTGGCTCAGGGACTCTGCAGGATTCTCCAACCTGAGGTGTTTGACACGGCTCCAATAAGGAAGCTTCCCATGTGGAGACGAGAGGAGTTCTTTTCAGTGCCTCAGGAAAGCCCCATATCCTGTTCTTCGAACCAAAGCCTCTGAGGAGTGACACCTGGACACCAAAGCAAGAGTTGAGATTAGGGCCTAAGGGCCTGTCCAGCTCAACCTTCTATCTCTGTTTACATCTGTGTGCATGCCTTCATGGAGGTAGCAGCTCAGCTTGTGTCCGAAGGCCCCTGTGTGTACAGGGAGGCTCCCGGTAGTGGGATGTCCTCGGGGGCCTTGAGGTTTCTCATATTCTGGAGGTGTGTGGCCAAATGAATGGACAGAGTATCCCAGGAGAGAGCAGGCACGGTCCTGTGGTATGGCTCCAGGAAACTCAGCCTAGAGGCTGTGTTTGCCAGGGCTGTGGGGACAGATGTCTGAAAAAGCAAACTTGGCTCTGGTAGGGGCCAAGGTAATGGCAGGCCTGATCTCCAGTCCGTGAGGGGAGATCCTCTGGATATCAAAGGAGGGCAAGTGGGAGGCAGTCGCTCAGGCTTTTGTCTCTGGGTGTTGCTTTCACAGTGGCCGTTCAGTGTAGGGGTTGCTTCAGGGGCCGAGGAAGAGCCTTCCTCTCGGGGGATTGTCCAAGCTCCCAAGTGTTTGGGTTCATTCAGTGGGTAGGGAAGAGTACTGTTTTCTGCCACAGGGGACCTTCCAGGAGAGGGCCTCTAGAGCACATCAGTGGGTTCCCTCAACTGGAATACACACCATCTAGTTAGTCCTGCATGCCTATGGGCATGGCAAGCCACATATGTGGGCTCTTGGTCCAGTCACTGAGAGGTGTTACTTGAATAAGGTACTCACGCTGAGGGTCACCATGTGTGTTTGTGCCGAAGGCAGGCCTCACGCATGGGCGTGGCCTCATGGGCCATGCCATTTTCGCCTACACTGAAGGTTTGACTCACTGCAAGCAGCAAGGTTTCTTGCCATGGGGAAGGAGGGGTTCTGACTTGTGCATCAGGTTCCCCCCTGTGCAGGGATTGGAGATAAGGTCTAGGTTCCGATGACTGAAAACCGAGGTTGGGAATGGATGGTGGCCTAAGGCAGTGGCGGGTCCAATGTGCTGGGTGTGCAGCCAGCTGTGTCGGTGTCTGTTAGAAGGTCTGGTCTCAGGATATTTGCGACAGAGCATCTCTGTTTAAGGTAGCCTATGCAATTGGGGTGTTGCCGAGGGCCAAGCAGTTTGATCCTCATTTGGGGTTTCTGGGCAGCACCATAGACAAAGTTTTTCTCCTGGGAGGCAGGCAGAGTACTTCATTGTGGCCCCAGATTTCCCAGTAGGGAGGGTTTGTGAGCCAGGAGTGTGAGGACGGAAGTCTAGGAACACAAGCTAAAGTGAGGATTGGAGCCAAGGGCAGAGTAGGCCCACTCTGCAGAGGCTGAATCAACATCTCCTGCATCTGAAGTCAGGCTGAGGATTAGACGTTGGCTGAGGCTGGAGTATGTGTCCATGATGGCACCTTCATGAAGCGGGGGCCTCATGAGGCCAAGGAAGTTTACCCACGCTGAGATTGGAGGTTGCCCCAAACCACAAGGTTTCCTTCTGCGGGACATTCGAGTCCTGTTGCATGGCTCCAGGACATACCATACGGAAGGACTGGAGAGCACGGTTCGAAGGATGGATCCCTGTCCAGCATGCCTCGCATTCCCATTGGCCATTAGCCACAAGATATGTTTGATCTGCTGCCTCTGGGGCACGCTACCCAGGGGGCTGAGTGAAATGGCCTCTCCTGAGGATGCGTCATAATGTGCGCTTGGGTCCATGGAGACCTTGGAATGTGCTGGTTGTTCAGTGGCCCTGCGGAACTCTCCTACCTGAAGGGTTTGATACATCCCCAGTAAGTAAGCTCCCCATGTGGAGGCGAGAGAGGATTGGTTTGGTGCCTCAGAAAAGCCTCGTGTGCTGGTCTTCGAAAACATTCCTCTGAGGACGGACACATAGAAACCAAAGCTAAGGTCCAGATTAGAGCCTGGGGGCCTGTCCATTTCAACCTTCTGTCTCTGGGGACACTGTCTGAGAGTCTAAGTGGAGATAGTTGCTCCGCTGTTATAAGAGAGCCCCTCTTAATCCAGGGTGGTTTACACTATTGATGGCCTCAGGGGCCTTGGAGCTTTTCCCTAACCTGTAGGGTTGTGGTCAATGGATTGGGCACACTTGCCTTGGAGAGGGCAGGCACAATCTTTCGCTGTGGCTCCAGAGGCCCTAGCCTGGAGGTTGTGTGGGTCAAGGCTGTGGGCACAGAAGTCTGAAAACACAAACTCAGCTTATGAGTGGCGCCTAGGGTATGGCAGGCCGGATGTACAGCCCGAGAGGGAGCTCCTGGGCCTCTGAAACAAGGGCGAGTGGGAGGCGTTCCTTCAGGCTTTTGTCTCTGGATGTTGTGTCCGGGATAGCCGTGGATTGGAGGGGTGGCCTCAGGGACTGTGGACGAGTATCCCTCTCTGGGGATTTGTCCCAGCTCCCAAGAGTTTGGGGTCATTTTGTGGGAAGGGTGGAGTCGTGTTGTCTGGCTCATGTGTCTCTCCAAGAAAGGTATTCCAGAGCAGAGCCCCAGGTACAGGCGGGGCGACTAGAAAACTGAAACACTGGTGAGGATTGGGTGCATAGGGGCTTGGCAAGCCCCATATGCGCCTCTTGGTCCAGGCCCTGACAGGCCTTACTTTGACATGGGGCTCATGCTGAGGTCACAGTGTGAATTTGTGCCCATCAGCACTCAAGTTTGGGCGTGGCATCAGGGACCATGAAGGTTTCTCCCACCCTGAAGGTGTGACTCCATGCCAAGAGCAAGCTTTACAGCCACGGGGAAGGAGGAGTTCTGTTTTGTGCTTCCGATACCCAGCTGTTGGAGAATTGATATAATGTCTAGGTTCAGATATCTGAAAACCAAGGTTAAAAAGAGGTGACGGCATAAGACCATGGCGTGTCCGAAGTGCTGTGTGTGCGGCCAGCTGTCTCCTTGTCTGTCTGGACGTCTGGCTTCAGGCTGTGTCAGACAGAGCATAAGTGCCCAGTGCAGCCTATCCAGTTCGGGTACCGTCGAGGCCCGAGCAGGTTGATCCTCATCTGGGTTTTCTGGAGAGAGCCCCACAGGGAAACGTTTTTCTTCCATTGGGCAGACCCTGGGCTGGGTTGTGGTTCTGGAGTTCCTAGTCCGGAGGGCTTGTTTGCCAGGATTGTGAGGAAGGAAGTCTGAAAACACAAGCTAGCGTGAGGTTTGGGACCGAGGGCACGGCAGGCCCACTCTGCAGAGGCTGAATCGAGATCTCCTGCACTGAGGTCATGTCAACTATGAGAGGTGTTTCAGGCTAGAGTTTTTGTCCAGCATGGCCTCTTCCTGAAGGGTGTGGGGGCTTCATGAGGCCAGGGAGGTTTGCCTACGATGGGATTTGTAAACTACTCCAAACCTCAAGGTTTCCTTCTGCACGACAGTCGAGTGCTATTGGATGGTTCCAGGAGGCCCCATACGGAAAGACTCGAGAGCATGTGTCTAAGCATGGATGCCTGGGAACGCCACCTCATTTTCCCACTCTTTAGTCAGGACAAGGCAGGCTCAATCTGCGGGCTCCTGGGTGAGCTACCCAGAGGGGAGAGTTGAAATGGACTCTCCTGAAGATGAGTCCTACTGTGGCTTGGTGGTCTGGGAGACCTAGGAATGTGGAGGTGGCTCAGGGACTCTGCAGGATTCTCCAACCTGAGGTGTTTGACACGGCTCCAATAAGGAAGCTTCCCATGTGGAGACGAGAGGAGTTCTTTTCAGTGCCTCAGGAAAGCCCCATATCCTGTTCTTCGAACCAAAGCCTCTGAGGAGTGACACCTGGACACCAAAGCAAGAGTTGAGATTAGGGCCTAAGGGCCTGTCCAGCTCAACCTTCTATCTCTGTTTACATCTGTGTGCATGCCTTCATGGAGGTAGCAGCTCAGCTTGTGTCCGAAGGCCCCTGTGTGTACAGGGAGGCTCCCGGTAGTGGGATGTCCTCGGGGGCCTTGAGGTTTCTCATATTCTGGAGGTGTGTGGCCAAATGAATGGACAGAGTATCCCAGGAGAGAGCAGGCACGGTCCTGTGGTATGGCTCCAGGAAACTCAGCCTAGAGGCTGTGTTTGCCAGGGCTGTGGGGACAGATGTCTGAAAAAGCAAACTTGGCTCTGGTAGGGGCCAAGGTAATGGCAGGCCTGATCTCCAGTCCGTGAGGGGAGATCCTCTGGATATCAAAGGAGGGCAAGTGGGAGGCAGTCGCTCAGGCTTTTGTCTCTGGGTGTTGCTTTCACAGTGGCCGTTCAGTGTAGGGGTTGCTTCAGGGGCCGAGGAAGAGCCTTCCTCTCGGGGGATTGTCCAAGCTCCCAAGTGTTTGGGTTCATTCAGTGGGTAGGGAAGAGTACTGTTTTCTGCCACAGGGGACCTTCCAGGAGAGGGCCTCTAGAGCACATCAGTGGGTTCCCTCAACTGGAATACACACCATCTAGTTAGTCCTGCGTGCCTATGGGCATGGCAAGCCACATATGTGGGCTCTTGGTCCAGTCACTGAGAGGTGTTACTTGAATAAGGTACTCACGCTGAGGGTCACCATGTGTGTTTGTGCCGAAGGCAGGCCTCACGCATGGGCGTGGCCTCATGGGCCATGCCATTTTCGCCTACACTGAAGGTTTGACTCACTGCAAGCAGCAAGGTTTCTTGCCATGGGGAAGGAGGGGTTCTGACTTGTGCATCAGGTTCCCCCCTGTGCAGGGATTGGAGATAAGGTCTAGGTTCCGATGACTGAAAACCGAGGTTGGGAATGGATGGTGGCCTAAGGCAGTGGCGGGTCCAATGTGCTGGGTGTGCAGCCAGCTGTGTCGGTGTCTGTTAGAAGGTCTGGTCTCAGGATATTTGCGACAGAGCATCACTGTTTAAGGTAGCCTATGCAATTGGGGTGTTGCCGAGGGCCAAGCAGTTTGATCCTCATTTGGGGTTTCTGGGCAGCACCATAGACAAAGTTTTTCTCCTGGGAGGCAGGCAGAGTACTTCATTGTGGCCCCAGATTTCCCAGTAGGGAGGGTTTGTGAGCCAGGAGTGTGAGGACGGAAGTCTAGGAACACAAGCTAAAGTGAGGATTGGAGCCAAGGGCAGAGTAGGCCCACTCTGCAGAGGCTGAATCAACATCTCCTGCATCTGAAGTCAGGCTGAGGATTAGACGTTGGCTGAGGCTGGAGTATGTGTCCATGATGGCACCTTCATGAAGCGGGGGCCTCATGAGGCCAAGGAAGTTTACCCACGCTGAGATTGGAGGTTGCCCCAAACCACAAGGTTTCCTTCTGCGGGACATTCGAGTCCTGTTGCATGGCTCCAGGACATACCATACGGAAGGACTGGAGAGCACGGTTCGAAGGATGGATCCCTGTCCAGCATGCCTCGCATTCCCATTGGCCATTAGCCACAAGATATGTTTGATCTGCTGCCTCTGGGGCACGCTACCCAGGGGGCTGAGTGAAATGGCCTCTCCTGAGGATGCGTCATAATGTGCGCTTGGGTCCATGGAGACCTTGGAATGTGCTGGTTGTTCAGTGGCCCTGCGGAACTCTCCTACCTGAAGGGTTTGATACATCCCCAGTAAGTAAGCTCCCCATGTGGAGGCGAGAGAGGATTGGTTTGGTGCCTCAGAAAAGCCTCGTGTGCTGGTCTTCGAAAACATTCCTCTGAGGACGGACACATAGAAACCAAAGCTAAGGTCCAGATTAGAGCCTGGGGGCCTGTCCATTTCAACCTTCTGTCTCTGGAGACACTGAGAGTCTAAGTGGAGATAGTTGCTCCGCTGTTGTAAGAGAGCCCCTCTTAATCCAGGGTGGTTTACACTATTGATGGCCTCAGGGGCCTTGGAGCTTTTCCCTAACCTGTAGGGTTGTGGTCAATGGATTGGGCACACTTGCCTTGGAGAGGGCAGGCACAATCTTTCGCTGTGGCTCCAGAGGCCCTAGCCTGGAGGTTGTGTGGGTCAAGGCTGTGGGCACAGAAGTCTGAAAACACAAACTCAGCTTATGAGTGGCGCCTAGGGTATGGCAGGCCGGATGTACAGCCCGAGAGGGAGCTCCTGGGCCTCTGAAACAAGGGCGAGTGGGAGGCGTTCCTTCAGGCTTTTGTCTCTGGATGTTGTGTCCGGGATAGCCGTGGATTGGAGGGGTGGCCTCAGGGACTGTGGACGAGTATCCCTCTCTGGGGATTTGTCCCAGCTCCCAAGAGTTTGGGGTCATTTTGTGGGAAGGGTGGAGTCGTGTTGTCTGGCTCATGTGTCTCTCCAAGAAAGGTATTCCAGAGCAGAGCCCCAGGTACAGGCGGGGCGACTAGAAAACTGAAACACTGGTGAGGATTGGGTGCATAGGGGCTTGGCAAGCCCCATATGCGCCTCTTGGTCCAGGCCCTGACAGGCCTTACTTTGACATGGGGCTCATGCTGAGGTCACAGTGTGAATTTGTGCCCATCAGCACTCAAGTTTGGGCGTGGCATCAGGGACCATGAAGGTTTCTCCCACCCTGAAGGTGTGACTCCATGCCAAGAGCAAGCTTTACAGCCACGGGGAAGGAGGAGTTCTGTTTTGTGCTTCCGATACCCAGCTGTTGGAGAATTGATATAATGTCTAGGTTCAGATATCTGAAAACCAAGGTTAAAAAGAGGTGACGTCATAAGACCATGGCGTGTCCGAAGTGCTGTGTGTGCGGCCAGCTGTCTCCTTGTCTGTCTGGACGTCTGGCTTCAGGCTGTGTCAGACAGAGCATAAGTGCCCAGTGCAGCCTATCCAGTTCGGGTACCGTCGAGGCCCGAGCAGGTTGATCCTCATCTGGGTTTTCTGGAGAGAGCCCCACAGGGAAACGTTTTTCTTCCATTGGGCAGACCCTGGGCTGGGTTGTGGTTCTGGAGTTCCTAGTCCGGAGGGCTTGTTTGCCAGGATTGTGAGGAAGGAAGTCTGAAAACACAAGCTAGCGTGAGGTTTGGGACCGAGGGCACGGCAGGCCCACTCTGCAGAGGCTGAATCGAGATCTCCTGCACTGAGGTCATGTCAACTATGAGAGGTGTTTCAGGCTAGAGTTTTTGTCCAGCATGGCCTCTTCCTGAAGGGTGTGGGGGCTTCATGAGGCCAGGGAGGTTTGCCTACGATGGGATTTGTAAACTACTCCAAACCTCAAGGTTTCCTTCTGCACGACAGTCGAGTGCTATTGGATGGTTCCAGGAGGCCCCATACGGAAAGACTCGAGAGCATGTGTCTAAGCATGGATGCCTGGGAACGCCACCTCATTTTCCCACTCTTTAGTCAGGACAAGGCAGGCTCAATCTGCGGGCTCCTGGGTGAGCTACCCAGAGGGGAGAGTTGAAATGGACTCTCCTGAAGATGAGTCCTACTGTGGCTTGGTGGTCTGGGAGACCTAGGAATGTGGAGGTGGCTCAGGGACTCTGCAGGATTCTCCAACCTGAGGTGTTTGACACGGCTCCAATAAGGAAGCTTCCCATGTGGAGACGAGAGGAGTTCTTTTCAGTGCCTCAGGAAAGCCCCATATCCTGTTCTTCGAACCAAAGCCTCTGAGGAGTGACACCTGGACACCAAAGCAAGAGTTGAGATTAGGGCCTAAGGGCCTGTCCAGCTCAACCTTCTATCTCTGTTTACATCTGTGTGCATGCCTTCATGGAGGTAGCAGCTCAGCTTGTGTCCGAAGGCCCCTGTGTGTACAGGGAGGCTCCCGGTAGTGGGATGTCCTCGGGGGCCTTGAGGTTTCTCATATTCTGGAGGTGTGTGGCCAAATGAATGGACAGAGTATCCCAGGAGAGAGCAGGCACGGTCCTGTGGTATGGCTCCAGGAAACTCAGCCTAGAGGCTGTGTTTGCCAGGGCTGTGGGGACAGTTGTCTGAAAAAGCAAACTTGGCTCTGGTAGGGGCCAAGGTAATGGCAGGCCTGATCTCCAGTCCGTGAGGGGAGATCCTCTGGATATCAAAGGAGGGCAAGTGGGAGGCAGTCGCTCAGGCTTTTGTCTCTGGGTGTTGCTTTCACAGTGGCCGTTCAGTGTAGGGGTTGCTTCAGGGGCCGAGGAAGAGCCTTCCTCTCGGGGGATTGTCCAAGCTCCCAAGTGTTTGGGTTCATTCAGTGGGTAGGGAAGAGTACTGTTTTCTGCCACAGGGGACCTTCCAGGAGAGGGCCTCTAGAGCACATCAGTGGGTTCCCTCAACTGGAATACACACCATCTAGTTAGTCCTGCGTGCCTATGGGCATGGCAAGCCACATATGTGGGCTCTTGGTCCAGTCACTGAGAGGTGTTACTTGAATAAGGTACTCACGCTGAGGGTCACCATGTGTGTTTGTGCCGAAGGCAGGCCTCACGCATGGGCGTGGCCTCATGGGCCATGCCATTTTCGCCTACACTGAAGGTTTGACTCACTGCAAGCAGCAAGGTTTCTTGCCATGGGGAAGGAGGGGTTCTGACTTGTGCATCAGGTTCCCCCCTGTGCAGGGATTGGAGATAAGGTCTAGGTTCAGATGACTGAAAACCGAGGTTGGGAATGGATGGTGGCCTAAGGCAGTGGCGGGTCCAATGTGCTGGGTGTGCAGCCAGCTGTGTCGGTGTCTGTTAGAAGGTCTGGTCTCAGGATATTTGCGACAGAGCATCACTGTTTAAGGTAGCCTATGCAATTGGGGTGTTGCCGAGGGCCAAGCAGTTTGATCCTCATTTGGGGTTTCTGGGCAGCACCATAGACAAAGTTTTTCTCCTGGGAGGCAGGCAGAGTACTTCATTGTGGCCCCAGATTTCCCAGTAGGGAGGGTTTGTGAGCCAGGAGTGTGAGGACGGAAGTCTAGGAACACAAGCTAAAGTGAGGATTGGAGCCAAGGGCAGAGTAGGCCCACTCTGCAGAGGCTGAATCAACATCTCCTGCATCTGAAGTCAGGCTGAGGATTAGACGTTGGCTGAGGCTGGAGTATGTGTCCATGATGGCACCTTCATGAAGCGGGGGCCTCATGAGGCCAAGGAAGTTTACCCACGCTGAGATTGGAGGTTGCCCCAAACCACAAGGTTTCCTTCTGCGGGACATTCGAGTCCTGTTGCATGGCTCCAGGACATACCATACGGAAGGACTGGAGAGCACGGTTCGAAGGATGGATCCCTGTCCAGCATGCCTCGCATTCCCATTGGCCATTAGCCACAAGATATGTTTGATCTGCTGCCTCTGGGGCACGCTACCCAGGGGGCTGAGTGAAATGGCCTCTCCTGAGGATGCGTCATAATGTGCGCTTGGGTCCATGGAGACCTTGGAATGTGCTGGTTGTTCAGTGGCCCTGCGGAACTCTCCTACCTGAAGGGTTTGATACATCCCCAGTAAGTAAGCTCCCCATGTGGAGGCGAGAGAGGATTGGTTTGGTGCCTCAGAAAAGCCTCGTGTGCTGGTCTTCGAAAACATTCCTCTGAGGACGGACACATAGAAACCAAAGCTAAGGTCCAGATTAGAGCCTGGGGGCCTGTCCATTTCAACCTTCTGTCTCTGGGGACACTGTCTGAGAGTCTAAGTGGAGATAGTTGCTCCGCTGTTGTAAGAGAGCCCCTCTTAATCCAGGGTGGTTTACACTATTGATGGCCTCAGGGGCCTTGGAGCTTTTCCCTAACCTGTAGGGTTGTGGTCAATGGATTGGGCACACTTGCCTTGGAGAGGGCAGGCACAATCTTTCGCTGTGGCTCCAGAGGCCCTAGCCTGGAGGTTGTGTGGGTCAAGGCTGTGGGCACAGAAGTCTGAAAACACAAACTCAGCTTATGAGTGGCGCCTAGGGTATGGCAGGCCGGATGTACAGCCCGAGAGGGAGCTCCTGGGCCTCTGAAACAAGGGCGAGTGGGAGGCGTTCCTTCAGGCTTTTGTCTCTGGATGTTGTGTCCGGGATAGCCGTGGATTGGAGGGGTGGCCTCAGGGACTGTGGACGAGTATCCCTCTCTGGGGATTTGTCCCAGCTCCCAAGAGTTTGGGGTCATTTTGTGGGAAGGGTGGAGTCGTGTTGTCTGGCTCATGTGTCTCTCCAAGAAAGGTATTCCAGAGCAGAGCCCCAGGTACAGGCGGGGCGACTAGAAAACTGAAACACTGGTGAGGATTGGGTGCATAGGGGCTTGGCAAGCCCCATATGCGCCTCTTGGTCCAGGCCCTGACAGGCCTTACTTTGACATGGGGCTCATGCTGAGGTCACAGTGTGAATTTGTGCCCATCAGCACTCAAGTTTGGGCGTGGCATCAGGGACCATGAAGGTTTCTCCCACCCTGAAGGTGTGACTCCATGCCAAGAGCAAGCTTTACAGCCACGGGGAAGGAGGAGTTCTGTTTTGTGCTTCCGATACCCAGCTGTTGGAGAATTGATATAATGTCTAGGTTCAGATATCTGAAAACCAAGGTTAAAAAGAGGTGACGGCATAAGACCATGGCGTGTCCGAAGTGCTGTGTGTGCGGCCAGCTGTCTCCTTGTCTGTCTGGACGTCTGGCTTCAGGCTGTGTCAGACAGAGCATAAGTGCCCAGTGCAGCCTATCCAGTTCGGGTACCGTCGAGGCCCGAGCAGGTTGATCCTCATCTGGGTTTTCTGGAGAGAGCCCCACAGGGAAACGTTTTTCTTCCATTGGGCAGACCCTGGGCTGGGTTGTGGTTCTGGAGTTCCTAGTCCGGAGGGCTTGTTTGCCAGGATTGTGAGGAAGGAAGTCTGAAAACACAAGCTAGCGTGAGGTTTGGGACCGAGGGCACGGCAGGCCCACTCTGCAGAGGCTGAATCGAGATCTCCTGCACTGAGGTCATGTCAACTATGAGAGGTGTTTCAGGCTAGAGTTTTTGTCCAGCATGGCCTCTTCCTGAAGGGTGTGGGGGCTTCATGAGGCCAGGGAGGTTTGCCTACGATGGGATTTGTAAACTACTCCAAACCTCAAGGTTTCCTTCTGCACGACAGTCGAGTGCTATTGGATGGTTCCAGGAGGCCCCATACGGAAAGACTCGAGAGCATGTGTCTAAGCATGGATGCCTGGGAACGCCACCTCATTTTCCCACTCTTTAGTCAGGACAAGGCAGGCTCAATCTGCGGGCTCCTGGGTGAGCTACCCAGAGGGGAGAGTTGAAATGGACTCTCCTGAAGATGAGTCCTACTGTGGCTTGGTGGTCTGGGAGACCTAGGAATGTGGAGGTGGCTCAGGGACTCTGCAGGATTCTCCAACCTGAGGTGTTTGACACGGCTCCAATAAGGAAGCTTCCCATGTGGAGACGAGAGGAGTTCTTTTCAGTGCCTCAGGAAAGCCCCATATCCTGTTCTTCGAACCAAAGCCTCTGAGGAGTGACACCTGGACACCAAAGCAAGAGTTGAGATTAGGGCCTAAGGGCCTGTCCAGCTCAACCTTCTATCTCTGTTTACATCTGTGTGCATGCCTTCATGGAGGTAGCAGCTCAGCTTGTGTCCGAAGGCCCCTGTGTGTACAGGGAGGCTCCCGGTAGTGGGATGTCCTCGGGGGCCTTGAGGTTTCTCATATTCTGGAGGTGTGTGGCCAAATGAATGGACAGAGTATCCCAGGAGAGAGCAGGCACGGTCCTGTGGTATGGCTCCAGGAAACTCAGCCTAGAGGCTGTGTTTGCCAGGGCTGTGGGGACAGATGTCTGAAAAAGCAAACTTGGCTCTGGTAGGGGCCAAGGTAATGGCAGGCCTGATCTCCAGTCCGTGAGGGGAGATCCTCTGGATATCAAAGGAGGGCAAGTGGGAGGCAGTCGCTCAGGCTTTTGTCTCTGGGTGTTGCTTTCACAGTGGCCGTTCAGTGTAGGGGTTGCTTCAGGGGCCGAGGAAGAGCCTTCCTCTTGGGGGATTGTCCAAGCTCCCAAGTGTTTGGGTTCATTCAGTGGGTAGGGAAGAGTACTGTTTTCTGCCACAGGGGACCTTCCAGGAGAGGGCCTCTAGAGCACATCAGTGGGTTCCCTCAACTGGAATACACACCATCTAGTTAGTCCTGCGTGCCTATGGGCATGGCAAGCCACATATGTGGGCTCTTGGTCCAGTCACTGAGAGGTGTTACTTGAATAAGGTACTCACGCTGAGGGTCACCATGTGTGTTTGTGCCGAAGGCAGGCCTCACGCATGGGCGTGGCCTCATGGGCCATGCCATTTTCGCCTACACTGAAGGTTTGACTCACTGCAAGCAGCAAGGTTTCTTGCCATGGGGAAGGAGGGGTTCTGACTTGTGCATCAGG
Organism: Mustela nivalis; assembly: GCF_964662115.1. Taxonomy (NCBI): domain Eukaryota; kingdom Metazoa; phylum Chordata; class Mammalia; order Carnivora; family Mustelidae; genus Mustela; species Mustela nivalis. Next base: position 246,237 of record NW_028135756.1, on the reverse strand, counting down.
TTCCCCCCTGTGCAGGGATTGGAGATAAGGTCTAGGTTCCGATGACTGAAAACCGAGGTTGGGAATGGATGGTGGCCTAAGGCAGTGGCGGGTCCAATGTGCTGGGTGTGCAGCCAGCTGTGTCGGTGTCTGTTAGAAGGTCTGGTCTCAGGATATTTGCGACAGAGCATCACTGTTTAAGGTAGCCTATGCAATTGGGGTGTTGCCGAGGGCCAAGCAGTTTGATCCTCATTTGGGGTTTCTGGGCAGCACCATAGACAAAGTTTTTCTCCTGGGAGGCAGGCAGAGTACTTCATTGTGGCCCCAGATTTCCCAGTAGGGAGGGTTTGTGAGCCAGGAGTGTGAGGACGGAAGTCTAGGAACACAAGCTAAAGTGAGGATTGGAGCCAAGGGCAGAGTAGGCCCACTCTGCAGAGGCTGAATCAACATCTCCTGCATCTGAAGTCAGGCTGAGGATTAGACGTTGGCTGAGGCTGGAGTATGTGTCCATGATGGCACCTTCATGAAGCGGGGGCCTCATGAGGCCAAGGAAGTTTACCCACGCTGAGATTGGAGGTTGCCCCAAACCACAAGGTTTCCTTCTGCGGGACATTCGAGTCCTGTTGCATGGCTCCAGGACATACCATACGGAAGGACTGGAGAGCACGGTTCGAAGGATGGATCCCTGTCCAGCATGCCTCGCATTCCCATTGGCCATTAGCCACAAGATATGTTTGATCTGCTGCCTCTGGGGCACGCTACCCAGGGGGCTGAGTGAAATGGCCTCTCCTGAGGATGCGTCATAATGTGCGCTTGGGTCCATGGAGACCTTGGAATGTGCTGGTTGTTCAGTGGCCCTGCGGAACTCTCCTACCTGAAGGGTTTGATACATCCCCAGTAAGTAAGCTCCCCATGTGGAGGCGAGAGAGGATTGGTTTGGTGCCTCAGAAAAGCCTCGTGTGCTGGTCTTCGAAAACATTCCTCTGAGGACGGACACATAGAAACCAAAGCTAAGGTCCAGATTAGAGCCTGGGGGCCTGTCCATTTCAACCTTCTGTCTCTGGAGACACTGAGAGTCTAAGTGGAGATAGTTGCTCCGCTGTTGTAAGAGAGCCCCTCTTAATCCAGGGTGGTTTACACTATTGATGGCCTCAGGGGCCTTGGAGCTTTTCCCTAACCTGTAGGGTTGTGGTCAATGGATTGGGCACACTTGCCTTGGAGAGGGCAGGCACAATCTTTCGCTGTGGCTCCAGAGGCCCTAGCCTGGAGGTTGTGTGGGTCAAGGCTGTGGGCACAGAAGTCTGAAAACACAAACTCAGCTTATGAGTGGCGCCTAGGGTATGGCAGGCCGGATGTACAGCCCGAGAGGGAGCTCCTGGGCCTCTGAAACAAGGGCGAGTGGGAGGCGTTCCTTCAGGCTTTTGTCTCTGGATGTTGTGTCCGGGATAGCCGTGGATTGGAGGGGTGGCCTCAGGGACTGTGGACGAGTATCCCTCTCTGGGGATTTGTCCCAGCTCCCAAGAGTTTGGGGTCATTTTGTGGGAAGGGTGGAGTCGTGTTGTCTGGCTCATGTGTCTCTCCAAGAAAGGTATTCCAGAGCAGAGCCCCAGGTACAGGCGGGGCGACTAGAAAACTGAAACACTGGTGAGGATTGGGTGCATAGGGGCTTGGCAAGCCCCATATGCGCCTCTTGGTCCAGGCCCTGACAGGCCTTACTTTGACATGGGGCTCATGCTGAGGTCACAGTGTGAATTTGTGCCCATCAGCACTCAAGTTTGGGCGTGGCATCAGGGACCATGAAGGTTTCTCCCACCCTGAAGGTGTGACTCCATGCCAAGAGCAAGCTTTACAGCCACGGGGAAGGAGGAGTTCTGTTTTGTGCTTCCGATACCCAGCTGTTGGAGAATTGATATAATGTCTAGGTTCAGATATCTGAAAACCAAGGTTAAAAAGAGGTGACGGCATAAGACCATGGCGTGTCCGAAGTGCTGTGTGTGCGGCCAGCTGTCTCCTTGTCTGTCTGGACGTCTGGCTTCAGGCTGTGTCAGACAGAGCATAAGTGCCCAGTGCAGCCTATCCAGTTCGGGTACCGTCGAGGCCCGAGCAGGTTGATCCTCATCTGGGTTTTCTGGAGAGAGCCCCACAGGGAAACGTTTTTCTTCCATTGGGCAGACCCTGGGCTGGGTTGTGGTTCTGGAGTTCCTAGTCCGGAGGGCTTGTTTGCCAGGATTGTGAGGAAGGAAGTCTGAAAACACAAGCTAGCGTGAGGTTTGGGACCGAGGGCACGGCAGGCCCACTCTGCAGAGGCTGAATCGAGATCTCCTGCACTGAGGTCATGTCAACTATGAGAGGTGTTTCAGGCTAGAGTTTTTGTCCAGCATGGCCTCTTCCTGAAGGGTGTGGGGGCTTCATGAGGCCAGGGAGGTTTGCCTACGATGGGATTTGTAAACTACTCCAAACCTCAAGGTTTCCTTCTGCACGACAGTCGAGTGCTATTGGATGGTTCCAGGAGGCCCCATACGGAAAGACTCGAGAGCATGTGTCTAAGCATGGATGCCTGGGAACGCCACCTCATTTTCCCACTCTTTAGTCAGGACAAGGCAGGCTCAATCTGCGGGCTCCTGGGTGAGCTACCCAGAGGGGAGAGTTGAAATGGACTCTCCTGAAGATGAGTCCTACTGTGGCTTGGTGGTCTGGGAGACCTAGGAATGTGGAGGTGGCTCAGGGACTCTGCAGGATTCTCCAACCTGAGGTGTTTGACACGGCTCCAATAAGGAAGCTTCCCATGTGGAGACGAGAGGAGTTCTTTTCAGTGCCTCAGGAAAGCCCCATATCCTGTTCTTCGAACCAAAGCCTCTGAGGAGTGACACCTGGACACCAAAGCAAGAGTTGAGATTAGGGCCTAAGGGCCTGTCCAGCTCAACCTTCTATCTCTGTTTACATCTGTGTGCATGCCTTCATGGAGGTAGCAGCTCAGCTTGTGTCCGAAGGCCCCTGTGTGTACAGGGAGGCTCCCGGTAGTGGGATGTCCTCGGGGGCCTTGAGGTTTCTCATATTCTGGAGGTGTGTGGCCAAATGAATGGACAGAGTATCCCAGGAGAGAGCAGGCACGGTCCTGTGGTATGGCTCCAGGAAACTCAGCCTAGAGGCTGTGTTTGCCAGGGCTGTGGGGACAGTTGTCTGAAAAAGCAAACTTGGCTCTGGTAGGGGCCAAGGTAATGGCAGGCCTGATCTCCAGTCCGTGAGGGGAGATCCTCTGGATATCAAAGGAGGGCAAGTGGGAGGCAGTCGCTCAGGCTTTTGTCTCTGGGTGTTGCTTTCACAGTGGCCGTTCAGTGTAGGGGTTGCTTCAGGGGCCGAGGAAGAGCCTTCCTCTCGGGGGATTGTCCAAGCTCCCAAGTGTTTGGGTTCATTCAGTGGGTAGGGAAGAGTACTGTTTTCTGCCACAGGGGACCTTCCAGGAGAGGGCCTCTAGAGCACATCAGTGGGTTCCCTCAACTGGAATACACACCATCTAGTTAGTCCTGCGTGCCTATGGGCATGGCAAGCCACATATGTGGGCTCTTGGTCCAGTCACTGAGAGGTGTTACTTGAATAAGGTACTCACGCTGAGGGTCACCATGTGTGTTTGTGCCGAAGGCAGGCCTCACGCATGGGCGTGGCCTCATGGGCCATGCCATTTTCGCCTACACTGAAGGTTTGACTCACTGCAAGCAGCAAGGTTTCTTGCCATGGGGAAGGAGGGGTTCTGACTTGTGCATCAGGTTCCCCCCTGTGCAGGGATTGGAGATAAGGTCTAGGTTCAGATGACTGAAAACCGAGGTTGGGAATGGATGGTGGCCTAAGGCAGTGGCGGGTCCAATGTGCTGGGTGTGCAGCCAGCTGTGTCGGTGTCTGTTAGAAGGTCTGGTCTCAGGATATTTGCGACAGAGCATCACTGTTTAAGGTAGCCTATGCAATTGGGGTGTTGCCGAGGGCCAAGCAGTTTGATCCTCATTTGGGGTTTCTGGGCAGCACCATAGACAAAGTTTTTCTCCTGGGAGGCAGGCAGAGTACTTCATTGTGGCCCCAGATTTCCCAGTAGGGAGGGTTTGTGAGCCAGGAGTGTGAGGACGGAAGTCTAGGAACACAAGCTAAAGTGAGGATTGGAGCCAAGGGCAGAGTAGGCCCACTCTGCAGAGGCTGAATCAACATCTCCTGCATCTGAAGTCAGGCTGAGGATTAGACGTTGGCTGAGGCTGGAGTATGTGTCCATGATGGCACCTTCATGAAGCGGGGGCCTCATGAGGCCAAGGAAGTTTACCCACGCTGAGATTGGAGGTTGCCCCAAACCACAAGGTTTCCTTCTGCGGGACATTCGAGTCCTGTTGCATGGCTCCAGGACATACCATACGGAAGGACTGGAGAGCACGGTTCGAAGGATGGATCCCTGTCCAGCATGCCTCGCATTCCCATTGGCCATTAGCCACAAGATATGTTTGATCTGCTGCCTCTGGGGCACGCTACCCAGGGGGCTGAGTGAAATGGCCTCTCCTGAGGATGCGTCATAATGTGCGCTTGGGTCCATGGAGACCTTGGAATGTGCTGGTTGTTCAGTGGCCCTGCGGAACTCTCCTACCTGAAGGGTTTGATACATCCCCAGTAAGTAAGCTCCCCATGTGGAGGCGAGAGAGGATTGGTTTGGTGCCTCAGAAAAGCCTCGTGTGCTGGTCTTCGAAAACATTCCTCTGAGGACGGACACATAGAAACCAAAGCTAAGGTCCAGATTAGAGCCTGGGGGCCTGTCCATTTCAACCTTCTGTCTCTGGGGACACTGTCTGAGAGTCTAAGTGGAGATAGTTGCTCCGCTGTTGTAAGAGAGCCCCTCTTAATCCAGGGTGGTTTACACTATTGATGGCCTCAGGGGCCTTGGAGCTTTTCCCTAACCTGTAGGGTTGTGGTCAATGGATTGGGCACACTTGCCTTGGAGAGGGCAGGCACAATCTTTCGCTGTGGCTCCAGAGGCCCTAGCCTGGAGGTTGTGTGGGTCAAGGCTGTGGGCACAGAAGTCTGAAAACACAAACTCAGCTTATGAGTGGCGCCTAGGGTATGGCAGGCCGGATGTACAGCCCGAGAGGGAGCTCCTGGGCCTCTGAAACAAGGGCGAGTGGGAGGCGTTCCTTCAGGCTTTTGTCTCTGGATGTTGTGTCCGGGATAGCCGTGGATTGGAGGGGTGGCCTCAGGGACTGTGGACGAGTATCCCTCTCTGGGGATTTGTCCCAGCTCCCAAGAGTTTGGGGTCATTTTGTGGGAAGGGTGGAGTCGTGTTGTCTGGCTCATGTGTCTCTCCAAGAAAGGTATTCCAGAGCAGAGCCCCAGGTACAGGCGGGGCGACTAGAAAACTGAAACACTGGTGAGGATTGGGTGCATAGGGGCTTGGCAAGCCCCATATGCGCCTCTTGGTCCAGGCCCTGACAGGCCTTACTTTGACATGGGGCTCATGCTGAGGTCACAGTGTGAATTTGTGCCCATCAGCACTCAAGTTTGGGCGTGGCATCAGGGACCATGAAGGTTTCTCCCACCCTGAAGGTGTGACTCCATGCCAAGAGCAAGCTTTACAGCCACGGGGAAGGAGGAGTTCTGTTTTGTGCTTCCGATACCCAGCTGTTGGAGAATTGATATAATGTCTAGGTTCAGATATCTGAAAACCAAGGTTAAAAAGAGGTGACGGCATAAGACCATGGCGTGTCCGAAGTGCTGTGTGTGCGGCCAGCTGTCTCCTTGTCTGTCTGGACGTCTGGCTTCAGGCTGTGTCAGACAGAGCATAAGTGCCCAGTGCAGCCTATCCAGTTCGGGTACCGTCGAGGCCCGAGCAGGTTGATCCTCATCTGGGTTTTCTGGAGAGAGCCCCACAGGGAAACGTTTTTCTTCCATTGGGCAGACCCTGGGCTGGGTTGTGGTTCTGGAGTTCCTAGTCCGGAGGGCTTGTTTGCCAGGATTGTGAGGAAGGAAGTCTGAAAACACAAGCTAGCGTGAGGTTTGGGACCGAGGGCACGGCAGGCCCACTCTGCAGAGGCTGAATCGAGATCTCCTGCACTGAGGTCATGTCAACTATGAGAGGTGTTTCAGGCTAGAGTTTTTGTCCAGCATGGCCTCTTCCTGAAGGGTGTGGGGGCTTCATGAGGCCAGGGAGGTTTGCCTACGATGGGATTTGTAAACTACTCCAAACCTCAAGGTTTCCTTCTGCACGACAGTCGAGTGCTATTGGATGGTTCCAGGAGGCCCCATACGGAAAGACTCGAGAGCATGTGTCTAAGCATGGATGCCTGGGAACGCCACCTCATTTTCCCACTCTTTAGTCAGGACAAGGCAGGCTCAATCTGCGGGCTCCTGGGTGAGCTACCCAGAGGGGAGAGTTGAAATGGACTCTCCTGAAGATGAGTCCTACTGTGGCTTGGTGGTCTGGGAGACCTAGGAATGTGGAGGTGGCTCAGGGACTCTGCAGGATTCTCCAACCTGAGGTGTTTGACACGGCTCCAATAAGGAAGCTTCCCATGTGGAGACGAGAGGAGTTCTTTTCAGTGCCTCAGGAAAGCCCCATATCCTGTTCTTCGAACCAAAGCCTCTGAGGAGTGACACCTGGACACCAAAGCAAGAGTTGAGATTAGGGCCTAAGGGCCTGTCCAGCTCAACCTTCTATCTCTGTTTACATCTGTGTGCATGCCTTCATGGAGGTAGCAGCTCAGCTTGTGTCCGAAGGCCCCTGTGTGTACAGGGAGGCTCCCGGTAGTGGGATGTCCTCGGGGGCCTTGAGGTTTCTCATATTCTGGAGGTGTGTGGCCAAATGAATGGACAGAGTATCCCAGGAGAGAGCAGGCACGGTCCTGTGGTATGGCTCCAGGAAACTCAGCCTAGAGGCTGTGTTTGCCAGGGCTGTGGGGACAGATGTCTGAAAAAGCAAACTTGGCTCTGGTAGGGGCCAAGGTAATGGCAGGCCTGATCTCCAGTCCGTGAGGGGAGATCCTCTGGATATCAAAGGAGGGCAAGTGGGAGGCAGTCGCTCAGGCTTTTGTCTCTGGGTGTTGCTTTCACAGTGGCCGTTCAGTGTAGGGGTTGCTTCAGGGGCCGAGGAAGAGCCTTCCTCTTGGGGGATTGTCCAAGCTCCCAAGTGTTTGGGTTCATTCAGTGGGTAGGGAAGAGTACTGTTTTCTGCCACAGGGGACCTTCCAGGAGAGGGCCTCTAGAGCACATCAGTGGGTTCCCTCAACTGGAATACACACCATCTAGTTAGTCCTGCGTGCCTATGGGCATGGCAAGCCACATATGTGGGCTCTTGGTCCAGTCACTGAGAGGTGTTACTTGAATAAGGTACTCACGCTGAGGGTCACCATGTGTGTTTGTGCCGAAGGCAGGCCTCACGCATGGGCGTGGCCTCATGGGCCATGCCATTTTCGCCTACACTGAAGGTTTGACTCACTGCAAGCAGCAAGGTTTCTTGCCATGGGGAAGGAGGGGTTCTGACTTGTGCATCAGGTTCCCCCCTGTGCAGGGATTGGAGATAAGGTCTAGGTTCCGATGACTGAAAACCGAGGTTGGGAATGGATGGTGGCCTAAGGCAGTGGCGGGTCCAATGTGCTGGGTGTGCAGCCAGCTGTGTCGGTGTCTGTTAGAAGGTCTGGTCTCAGGATATTTGCGACAGAGCATCACTGTTTAAGGTAGCCTATGCAATTGGGGTGTTGCCGAGGGCCAAGCAGTTTGATCCTCATTTGGGGTTTCTGGGCAGCACCATAGACAAAGTTTTTCTCCTGGGAGGCAGGCAGAGTACTTCATTGTGGCCCCAGATTTCCCAGTAGGGAGGGTTTGTGAGCCAGGAGTGTGAGGACGGAAGTCTAGGAACACAAGCTAAAGTGAGGATTGGAGCCAAGGGCAGAGTAGGCCCACTCTGCAGAGGCTGAATCAACATCTCCTGCATCTGAAGTCAGGCTGAGGATTAGACGTTGGCTGAGGCTGGAGTATGTGTCCATGATGGCACCTTCATGAAGCGGGGGCCTCATGAGGCCAAGGAAGTTTACCCACGCTGAGATTGGAGGTTGCCCCAAACCACAAGGTTTCCTTCTGCGGGACATTCGAGTCCTGTTGCATGGCTCCAGGACATACCATACGGAAGGACTGGAGAGCACGGTTCGAAGGATGGATCCCTGTCCAGCATGCCTCGCATTCCCATTGGCCATTAGCCACAAGATATGTTTGATCTGCTGCCTCTGGGGCACGCTACCCAGGGGGCTGAGTGAAATGGCCTCTCCTGAGGATGCGTCATAATGTGCGCTTGGGTCCATGGAGACCTTGGAATGTGCTGGTTGTTCAGTGGCCCTGCGGAACTCTCCTACCTGAAGGGTTTGATACATCCCCAGTAAGTAAGCTCCCCATGAGGAGGCGAGAGAGGATTGGTTTGGTGCCTCAGAAAAGCCTCGTGTGCTGGTCTTCGAAAACATTCCTCTGAGGACGGACACATAGAAACCAATGCTAAGGTCCAGATTAGAGCCTGGGGGCCTGTCCATTTCAACCTTCTGTCTCTGGGGACACTGTCTGAGAGTCTAAGTGGAGATAGTTGCTCCGCTGTTGTAAGAGAGCCCCTCTTAATCCAGGGTGGTTTACACTATTGATGGCCTCAGGGGCCTTGGAGCTTTTCCCTAACCTGTAGGGTTGTGGTCAATGGATTGGGCACACTTGCCTTGGAGAGGGCAGGCACAATCTTTCGCTGTGGCTCCAGAGGCCCTAGCCTGGAGGTTGTGTGGGTCAAGGCTGTGGGCACAGAAGTCTGAAAACACAAACTCAGCTTATGAGTGGCGCCTAGGGTATGGCAGGCCGGATGTACAGCCCGAGAGGGAGCTCCTGGGCCTCTGAAACAAGGGCGAGTGGGAGGCGTTCCTTCAGGCTTTTGTCTCTGGATGTTGTGTCCGGGATAGCCGTGGATTGGAGGGGTGGCCTCAGGGACTGTGGACGAGTATCCCTCTCTGGGGATTTGTCCCAGCTCCCAAGAGTTTGGGGTCATTTTGTGGGAAGGGTGGAGTCGTGTTGTCTGGCTCATGTGTCTCTCCAAGAAAGGTATTCCAGAGCAGAGCCCCAGGTACAGGCGGGGCGACTAGAAAACTGAAACACTGGTGAGGATTGGGTGCATAGGGGCTTGGCAAGCCCCATATGCGCCTCTTGGTCCAGGCCCTGACAGGCCTTACTTTGACATGGGGCTCATGCTGAGGTCACAGTGTGAATTTGTGCCCATCAGCACTCAAGTTTGGGCGTGGCATCAGGGACCATGAAGGTTTCTTCCACCCTGAAGGTGTGACTCCATGCCAAGAGCAAGCTTTACAGCCACGGGGAAGGAGGAGTTCTGTTTTGTGCTTCCGATACCCAGCTGTTGGAGAATTGATATAATGTCTAGGTTCAGATATCTGAAAACCAAGGTTAAAAAGAGGTGACGGCATAAGACCATGGCGTGTCCGAAGTGCTGTGTGTGCGGCCAGCTGTCTCCTTGTCTGTCTGGACGTCTGGCTTCAGGCTGTGTCAGACAGAGCATAAGTGCCCAGTGCAGCCTATCCAGTTCGGGTACCGTCGAGGCCCGAGCAGGTTGATCCTCATCTGGGTTTTCTGGAGAGAGCCCCACAGGGAAACGTTTTTCTTCCATTGTGCAGACCCTGGGCTGGGTTGTGGTTCTGGAGTTCCTAGTCCGGAGGGCTTGTTTGCCAGGATTGTGAGGAAGGAAGTCTGAAAACACAAGCTAGCGTGAGGTTTGGGACCGAGGGCACGGCAGGCCCACTCTGCAGAGGCTGAATCGAGATCTCCTGCACTGAGGTCATGTCAACTATGAGAGGTGTTTCAGGCTAGAGTTTTTGTCCAGCATGGCCTCTTCCTGAAGGGTGTGGGGGCTTCATGAGGCCAGGGAGGTTTGCCTACGATGGGATTTGTAAACTACTCCAAACCTCAAGGTTTCCTTCTGCACGACAGTCGAGTGCTATTGGATGGTTCCAGGAGGCCCCATACGGAAAGACTCGAGAGCATGTGTCTAAGCATGGATGCCTGGGAACGCCACCTCATTTTCCCACTCTTTAGTCAGGACAAGGCAGGCTCAATCTGCGGGCTCCTGGGTGAGCTACCCAGAGGGGAGAGTTGAAATGGACTCTCCTGAAGATGAGTCCTACTGTGGCTTGGTGGTCTGGGAGACCTAGGAATGTGGAGGTGGCTCAGGGACTCTGCAGGATTCTCCAACCTGAGGTGTTTGACACGGCTCCAATAAGGAAGCTTCCCATGTGGAGACGAGAGGAGTTCTTTTCAGTGCCTCAGGAAAGCCCCATATCCTGTTCTTCGAACCAAAGCCTCTGAGGAGTGACACCTGGACACCAAAGCAAGAGTTGAGATTAGGGCCTAAGGGCCTGTCCAGCTCAACCTTCTATCTCTGTTTACATCTGTGTGCATGCCTTCATGGAGGTAGCAGCTCAGCTTGTGTCCGAAGGCCCCTGTGTGTACAGGGAGGCTCCCGGTAGTGGGATGTCCTCGGGGGCCTTGAGGTTTCTCATATTCTGGAGGTGTGTGGCCAAATGAATGGACAGAGTATCCCAGGAGAGAGCAGGCACGGTCCTGTGGTATGGCTCCAGGAAACTCAGCCTAGAGGCTGTGTTTGCCAGGGCTGTGGGGACAGATGTCTGAAAAAGCAAACTTGGCTCTGGTAGGGGCCAAGGTAATGGCAGGCCTGATCTCCAGTCCGTGAGGGGAGATCCTCTGGATATCAAAGGAGGGCAAGTGGGAGGCAGTCGCTCAGGCTTTTGTCTCTGGGTGTTGCTTTCACAGTGGCCGTTCAGTGTAGGGGTTGCTTCAGGGGCCGAGGAAGAGCCTTCCTCTCGGGGGATTGTCCAAGCTCCCAAGTGTTTGGGTTCATTCAGTGGGTAGGGAAGAGTACTGTTTTCTGCCACAGGGGACCTTCCAGGAGAGGGCCTCTAGAGCACATCAGTGGGTTCCCTCAACTGGAATACACACCATCTAGTTAGTCCTGCGTGCCTATGGGCATGGCAAGCCACATATGTGGGCTCTTGGTCCAGTCACTGAGAGGTGTTACTTGAATAAGGTACTCACGCTGAGGGTCACCATGTGTGTTTGTGCCGAAGGCAGGCCTCACGCATGGGCGTGGCCTCATGGGCCATGCCATTTTCGCCTACACTGAAGGTTTGACTCACTGCAAGCAGCAAGGTTTCTTGCCATGGGGAAGGAGGGGTTCTGACTTGTGCATCAGGTTCCCCCCTGTGCAGGGATTGGAGATAAGGTCTAGGTTCCGATGACTGAAAACCGAGGTTGGGAATGGATGGTGGCCTAAGGCAGTGGCGGGTCCAATGTGCTGGGTGTGCAGCCAGCTGTGTCGGTGTCTGTTAGAAGGTCTGGTCTCAGGATATTTGTGACAGAGCATCACTGTTTAAGGTAGCCTATGCAATTGGGGTGTTGCCGAGGGCCAAGCAGTTTGATCCTCATTTGGGGTTTCTGGGCAGCACCATAGACAAAGTTTTTCTCCTGGGAGGCAGGCAGAGTACTTCATTGTGGCCCCAGATTTCCCAGTAGGGAGGGTTTGTGAGCCAGGAGTGTGAGGACGGAAGTCTAGGAACACAAGCTAAAGTGAGGATTGGAGCCAAGGGCAGAGTAGGCCCACTCTGCAGAGGCTGAATCAACATCTCCTGCATCTGAAGTCAGGCTGAGGATTAGACGTTGGCTGAGGCTGGAGTATGTGTCCATGATGGCACCTTCATGAAGCGGGGGCCTCATGAGGCCAAGGAAGTTTACCCACGCTGAGATTGGAGGTTGCCCCAAACCACAAGGTTTCCTTCTGCGGGACATTCGAGTCCTGTTGCATGGCTCCAGGACATACCATACGGAAGGACTGGAGAGCACGGTTCGAAGGATGGATCCCTGTCCAGCATGCCTCGCATTCCCATTGGCCATTAGCCACAAGATATGTTTGATCTGCTGCCTCTGGGGCACGCTACCCAGGGGGCTGAGTGAAATGGCCTCTCCTGAGGATGCGTCATAATGTGCGCTTGGGTCCATGGAGACCTTGGAATGTGCTGGTTGTTCAGTGGCCCTGCGGAACTCTCCTACCTGAAGGGTTTGATACATCCCCAGTAAGTAAGCTCCCCATGTGGAGGCGAGAGAGGATTGGTTTGGTGCCTCAGAAAAGCCTCGTGTGCTGGTCTTCGAAAACATTCCTCTGAGGACGGACACATAGATACCAAAGCTAAGGTCCAGATTAGAGCCTGGGGGCCTGTCCATTTCAACCTTCTGTCTCTGGGGACACTGTCTGAGAGTCTAAGTGGAGATAGTTGCTCCGCTGTTGTAAGAGAGCCCCTCTTAATCCAGGGTGGTTTACACTATTGATGGCCTCAGGGGCCTTGGAGCTTTTCCCTAACCTGTAGGGTTGTGGTCAATGGATTGGGCACACTTGCCTTGGAGAGGGCAGGCACAATCTTTCGCTGTGGCTCCAGAGGCCCTAGCCTGGAGGTTGTGTGGGTCAAGGCTGTGGGCACAGAAGTCTGAAAACACAAACTCAGCTTATGAGTGGCGCCTAGGGTATGGCAGGCCGGATGTAAGCCCGAGAGGGAGCTCCTGGGCCTCTGAAACAAGGGCGAGTGGGAGGCGTCATTCAGGCTTTTGTCTCTGGATGTTGTGTCCGGGATAGCCGTGGATTGGAGGGGTGGCCTCAGGGACTGTGGACGAGTATCCCTCTCTGGGGATTTGTCCCAGCTCCCAAGAGTTTGGGGTCATTTTGTGGGAAGGGTGGAGTCGTGTTGTCTGGCTCATGTGTCTCTCCAAGAAAGGTATTCCAGAGCAGAGCCCCAGGTACAGGCGGGGCGACTAGAAAACTGAAACACTGGTGAGGATTGGGTGCATAGGGGCTTGGCAAGCCCCATATGCGCCTCTTGGTCCAGGCCCTGACAGGCCTTACTTTGACATGGGGCTCATGCTGAGGTCACAGTGTGAATTTGTGCCCATCAGCACTCAAGTTTGGGCGTGGCATCAGGGACCATGAAGGTTTCTCCCACCCTGAAGGTGTGACTCCATGCCAAGAGCAAGCTTTACAGCCACGGGGAAGGAGGAGTTCTGTTTTGTGCTTCCGATACCCAGCTGTTGGAGAATTGATATAATGTCTAGGTTCAGATATCTGAAAACCAAGGTTAAAAAGAGGTGACGGCATAAGACCATGGCGTGTCCGAAGTGCTGTGTGTGCGGCCAGCTGTCTCCTTGTCTGTCTGGACGTCTGGCTTCAGGCTGTGTCAGACAGAGCATAAGTGCCCAGTGCAGCCTATCCAGTTCGGGTACCGTCGAGGCCCGAGCAGGTTGATCCTCATCTGGGTTTTCTGGAGAGAGCCCCACAGGGAAACGTTTTTCTTCCATTGGGCAGACCCTGGGCTGGGTTGTGGTTCTGGAGTTCCTAGTCCGGAGGGCTTGTTTGCCAGGATTGTGAGGAAGGAAGTCTGAAAACACAAGCTAGCGTGAGGTTTGGGACCGAGGGCACGGCAGGCCCACTCTGCAGAGGCTGAATCGAGATCTCCTGCACTGAGGTCATGTCAACTATGAGAGGTGTTTCAGGCTAGAGTTTTTGTCCAGCATGGCCTCTTCCTGAAGGGTGTGGGGGCTTCATGAGGCCAGGGAGGTTTGCCTACGATGGGATTTGTAAACTACTCCAAACCTCAAGGTTTCCTTCTGCACGACAGTCGAGTGCTATTGGATGGTTCCAGGAGGCCCCATACGGAAAGACTCGAGAGCATGTGTCTAAGCATGGATGCCTGGGAACGCCACCTCATTTTCCCACTCTTTAGTCAGGACAAGGCAGGCTCAATCTGCGGGCTCCTGGGTGAGCTACCCAGAGGGGAGAGTTGAAATGGACTCTCCTGAAGATGAGTCCTACTGTGGCTTGGTGGTCTGGGAGACCTAGGAATGTGGAGGTGGCTCAGGGACTCTGCAGGATTCTCCAACCTGAGGTGTTTGACACGGCTCCAATAAGGAAGCTTCCCATGTGGAGACGAGAGGAGTTCTTTTCAGTGCCTCAGGAAAGCCCCATATCCTGTTCTTCGAACCAAAGCCTCTGAGGAGTGACACCTGGACACCAAAGCAAGAGTTGAGATTAGGGCCTAAGGGCCTGTCCAGCTCAACCTTCTATCTCTGTTTACATCTGTGTGCATGCCTTCATGGAGGTAGCAGCTCAGCTTGTGTCCGAAGGCCCCTGTGTGTACAGGGAGGCTCCCGGTAGTGGGATGTCCTCGGGGGCCTTGAGGTTTCTCATATTCTGGAGGTGTGTGGCCAAATGAATGGACAGAGTATCCCAGGAGAGAGCAGGCACGGTCCTGTGGTATGGCTCCAGGAAACTCAGCCTAGAGGCTGTGTTTGCCAGGGCTGTGGGGACAGATGTCTGAAAAAGCAAACTTGGCTCTGGTAGGGGCCAAGGTAATGGCAGGCCTGATCTCCAGTCCGTGAGGGGAGATCCTCTGGATATCAAAGGAGGGCAAGTGGGAGGCAGTCGCTCAGGCTTTTGTCTCTGGGTGTTGCTTTCACAGTGGCCGTTCAGTGTAGGGGTTGCTTCAGGGGCCGAGGAAGAGCCTTCCTCTCGGGGGATTGTCCAAGCTCCCAAGTGTTTGGGTTCATTCAGTGGGTAGGGAAGAGTACTGTTTTCTGCCACAGGGGACCTTCCAGGAGAGGGCCTCTAGAGCACATCAGTGGGTTCCCTCAACTGGAATACACACCATCTAGTTAGTCCTGCGTGCCTATGGGCATGGCAAGCCACATATGTGGGCTCTTGGTCCAGTCACTGAGAGGTGTTACTTGAATAAGGTACTCACGCTGAGGGTCACCATGTGTGTTTGTGCCGAAGGCAGGCCTCACGCATGGGCGTGGCCTCATGGGCCATGCCATTTTCGCCTACACTGAAGGTTTGACTCACTGCAAGCAGCAAGGTTTCTTGCCATGGGGAAGGAGGGGTTCTGACTTGTGCATCAGGTTCCCCCCTGTGCAGGGATTGGAGATAAGGTCTAGGTTCCGATGACTGAAAACCGAGGTTGGGAATGGATGGTGGCCTAAGGCAGTGGCGGGTCCAATGTGCTGGGTGTGCAGCCAGCTGTGTCGGTGTCTGTTAGAAGGTCTGGTCTCAGGATATTTGCGACAGAGCATCACTGTTTAAGGTAGCCTATGCAATTGGGGTGTTGCCGAGGGCCAAGCAGTTTGATCCTCATTTGGGGTTTCTGGGCAGCACCATAGACAAAGTTTTTCTCCTGGGAGGCAGGCAGAGTACTTCATTGTGGCCCCAGATTTCCCAGTAGGGAGGGTTTGTGAGCCAGGAGTGTGAGGACGGAAGTCTAGGAACACAAGCTAAAGTGAGGATTGGAGCCAAGGGCAGAGTAGGCCCACTCTGCAGAGGCTGAATCAACATCTCCTGCATCTGAAGTCAGGCTGAGGATTAGACGTTGGCTGAGGCTGGAGTATGTGTCCATGATGGCACCTTCATGAAGCGGGGGCCTCATGAGGCCAAGGAAGTTTACCCACGCTGAGATTGGAGGTTGCCCCAAACCACAAGGTTTCCTTCTGCGGGACATTCGAGTCCTGTTGCATGGCTCCAGGACATACCATACGGAAGGACTGGAGAGCACGGTTCGAAGGATGGATCCCTGTCCAGCATGCCTCGCATTCCCATTGGCCATTAGCCACAAGATATGTTTGATCTGCTGCCTCTGGGGCACGCTACCCAGGGGGCTGAGTGAAATGGCCTCTCCTGAGGATGCGTCATAATGTGCGCTTGGGTCCATGGAGACCTTGGAATGTGCTGGTTGTTCAGTGGCCCTGCGGAACTCTCCTACCTGAAGGGTTTGATACATCCCCAGTAAGTAAGCTCCCCATGAGGAGGCGAGAGAGGATTGGTTTGGTGCCTCAGAAAAGCCTCGTGTGCTGGTCTTCGAAAACATTCCTCTGAGGACGGACACATAGAAACCAAAGCTAAGGTCCAGATTAGAGCCTGGGGGCCTGTCCATTTCAACCTTCTGTCTCTGGGGACACTGTCTGAGAGTCTAAGTGGAGATAGTTGCTCCGCTGTTGTAAGAGAGCCCCTCTTAATCCAGGGTGGTTTACACTATTGATGGCCTCAGGGGCCTTGGAGCTTTTCCCTAACCTGTAGGGTTGTGGTCAATGGATTGGGCACACTTGCCTTGGAGAGGGCAGGCACAATCTTTCGCTGTGGCTCCAGAGGCCCTAGCCTGGAGGTTGTGTGGGTCAAGGCTGTGGGCACAGAAGTCTGAAAACACAAACTCAGCTTATGAGTGGCGCCTAGGGTATGGCAGGCCGGATGTACAGCCCGAGAGGGAGCTCCTGGGCCTCTGAAACAAGGGCGAGTGGGAGGCGTTCCTTCAGGCTTTTGTCTCTGGATGTTGTGTCCGGGATAGCCGTGGATTGGAGGGGTGGCCTCAGGGACTGTGGACGAGTATCCCTCTCTGGGGATTTGTCCCAGCTCCCAAGAGTTTGGGGTCATTTTGTGGGAAGGGTGGAGTCGTGTTGTCTGGCTCATGTGTCTCTCCAAGAAAGGTATTCCAGAGCAGAGCCCCAGGTACAGGCGGGGCGACTAGAAAACTGAAACACTGGTGAGGATTGGGTGCATAGGGGCTTGGCAAGCCCCATATGCGCCTCTTGGTCCAGGCCCTGACAGGCCTTACTTTGACATGGGGCTCATGCTGAGGTCACAGTGTGAATTTGTGCCCATCAGCACTCAAGTTTGGGCGTGGCATCAGGGACCATGAAGGTTTCTCCCACCCTGAAGGTGTGACTCCATGCCAAGAGCAAGCTTTACAGCCACGGGGAAGGAGGAGTTCTGTTTTGTGCTTCCGATACCCAGCTGTTGGAGAATTGATATAATGTCTAGGTTCAGATATCTGAAAACCAAGGTTAAAAAGAGGTGACGGCATAAGACCATGGCGTGTCCGAAGTGCTGTGTGTGCGGCCAGCTGTCTCCTTGTCTGTCTGGACGTCTGGCTTCAGGCTGTGTCAGACAGAGCATAAGTGCCCAGTGCAGCCTATCCAGTTCGGGTACCGTCGAGGCCCGAGCAGGTTGATCCTCATCTGGGTTTTCTGGAGAGAGCCCCACAGGGAAACGTTTTTCTTCCATTGGGCAGACCCTGGGCTGGGTTGTGGTTCTGGAGTTCCTAGTCCGGAGGGCTTGTTTGCCAGGATTGTGAGGAAGGAAGTCTGAAAACACAAGCTAGCGTGAGGTTTGGGACCGAGGGCACGGCAGGCCCACTCTGCAGAGGCTGAATCGAGATCTCCTGCACTGAGGTCATGTCAACTATGAGAGGTGTTTCAGGCTAGAGTTTTTGTCCAGCATGGCCTCTTCCTGAAGGGTGTGGGGGCTTCATGAGGCCAGGGAGGTTTGCCTACGATGGGATTTGTAAACTACTCCAAACCTCAAGGTTTCCTTCTGCACGACAGTCGAGTGCTATTGGATGGTTCCAGGAGGCCCCATACGGAAAGACTCGAGAGCATGTGTCTAAGCATGGATGCCTGGGAACGCCACCTCATTTTCCCACTCTTTAGTCAGGACAAGGCAGGCTCAATCTGCGGGCTCCTGGGTGAGCTACCCAGAGGGGAGAGTTGAAATGGACTCTCCTGAAGATGAGTCCTACTGTGGCTTGGTGGTCTGGGAGACCTAGGAATGTGGAGGTGGCTCAGGGACTCTGCAGGATTCTCCAACCTGAGGTGTTTGACACGGCTCCAATAAGGAAGCTTCCCATGTGGAGACGAGAGGAGTTCTTTTCAGTGCCTCAGGAAAGCCCCATATCCTGTTCTTCGAACCAAAGCCTCTGAGGAGTGACACCTGGACACCAAAGCAAGAGTTGAGATTAGGGCCTAAGGGCCTGTCCAGCTCAACCTTCTATCTCTGTTTACATCTGTGTGCATGCCTTCATGGAGGTAGCAGCTCAGCTTGTGTCCGAAGGCCCCTGTGTGTACAGGGAGGCTCCCGGTAGTGGGATGTCCTCGGGGGCCTTGAGGTTTCTCATATTCTGGAGGTGTGTGGCCAAATGAATGGACAGAGTATCCCAGGAGAGAGCAGGCACGGTCCTGTGGTATGGCTCCAGGAAACTCAGCCTAGAGGCTGTGTTTGCCAGGGCTGTGGGGACAGATGTCTGAAAAAGCAAACTTGGCTCTGGTAGGGGCCAAGGTAATGGCAGGCCTGATCTCCAGTCCGTGAGGGGAGATCCTCTGGATATCAAAGGAGGGCAAGTGGGAGGCAGTCGCTCAGGCTTTTGTCTCTGGGTGTTGCTTTCACAGTGGCCGTTCAGTGTAGGGGTTGCTTCAGGGGCCGAGGAAGAGCCTTCCTCTCGGGGGATTGTCCAAGCTCCCAAGTGTTTGGGTTCATTCAGTGGGTAGGGAAGAGTACTGTTTTCTGCCACAGGGGACCTTCCAGGAGAGGGCCTCTAGAGCACATCAGTGGGTTCCCTCAACTGGAATACACACCATCTAGTTAGTCCTGCGTGCCTATGGGCATGGCAAGCCACATATGTGGGCTCTTGGTCCAGTCACTGAGAGGTGTTACTTGAATAAGGTACTCACGCTGAGGGTCACCATGTGTGTTTGTGCCGAAGGCAGGCCTCACGCATGGGCGTGGCCTCATGGGCCATGCCATTTTCGCCTACACTGAAGGTTTGACTCACTGCAAGCAGCAAGGTTTCTTGCCATGGGGAAGGAGGGGTTCTGACTTGTGCATCAGGTTCCCCCCTGTGCAGGGATTGGAGATAAGGTCTAGGTTCCGATGACTGAAAACCGAGGTTGGGAATGGATGGTGGCCTAAGGCAGTGGCGGGTCCAATGTGCTGGGTGTGCAGCCAGCTGTGTCGGTGTCTGTTAGAAGGTCTGGTCTCAGGATATTTGCGACAGAGCATCACTGTTTAAGGTAGCCTATGCAATTGGGGTGTTGCCGAGGGCCAAGCAGTTTGATCCTCATTTGGGGTTTCTGGGCAGCACCATAGACAAAGTTTTTCTCCTGGGAGGCAGGCAGAGTACTTCATTGTGGCCCCAGATTTCCCAGTAGGGAGGGTTTGTGAGCCAGGAGTGTGAGGACGGAAGTCTAGGAACACAAGCTAAAGTGAGGATTGGAGCCAAGGGCAGAGTAGGCCCACTCTGCAGAGGCTGAATCAACATCTCCTGCATCTGAAGTCAGGCTGAGGATTAGACGTTGGCTGAGGCTGGAGTATGTGTCCATGATGGCACCTTCATGAAGCGGGGGCCTCATGAGGCCAAGGAAGTTTACCCACGCTGAGATTGGAGGTTGCCCCAAACCACAAGGTTTCCTTCTGCGGGACATTCGAGTCCTGTTGCATGGCTCCAGGACATACCATACGGAAGGACTGGAGAGCACGGTTCGAAGGATGGATCCCTGTCCAGCATGCCTCGCATTCCCATTGGCCATTAGCCACAAGATATGTTTGATCTGCTGCCTCTGGGGCACGCTACCCAGGGGGCTGAGTGAAATGGCCTCTCCTGAGGATGCGTCATAATGTGCGCTTGGGTCCATGGAGACCTTGGAATGTGCTGGTTGTTCAGTGGCCCTGCGGAACTCTCCTACCTGAAGGGTTTGATACATCCCCAGTAAGTAAGCTCCCCATGAGGAGGCGAGAGAGGATTGGTTTGGTGCCTCAGAAAAGCCTCGTGTGCTGGTCTTCGAAAACATTCCTCTGAGGACGGACACATAGAAACCAAAGCTAAGGTCCAGATTAGAGCCTGGGGGCCTGTCCATTTCAACCTTCTGTCTCTGGGGACACTGTCTGAGAGTCTAAGTGGAGATAGTTGCTCCGCTGTTGTAAGAGAGCCCCTCTTAATCCAGGGTGGTTTACACTATTGATGGCCTCAGGGGCCTTGGAGCTTTTCCCTAACCTGTAGGGTTGTGGTCAATGGATTGGGCACACTTGCCTTGGAGAGGGCAGGCACAATCTTTCGCTGTGGCTCCAGAGGCCCTAGCCTGGAGGTTGTGTGGGTCAAGGCTGTGGGCACAGAAGTCTGAAAACACAAACTCAGCTTATGAGTGGCGCCTAGGGTATGGCAGGCCGGATGTACAGCCCGAGAGGGAGCTCCTGGGCCTCTGAAACAAGGGCGAGTGGGAGGCGTTCCTTCAGGCTTTTGTCTCTGGATGTTGTGTCCGGGATAGCCGTGGATTGGAGGGGTGGCCTCAGGGACTGTGGACGAGTATCCCTCTCTGGGGATTTGTCCCAGCTCCCAAGAGTTTGGGGTCATTTTGTGGGAAGGGTGGAGTCGTGTTGTCTGGCTCATGTGTCTCTCCAAGAAAGGTATTCCAGAGCAGAGCCCCAGGTACAGGCGGGGCGACTAGAAAACTGAAACACTGGTGAGGATTGGGTGCATAGGGGCTTGGCAAGCCCCATATGCGCCTCTTGGTCCAGGCCCTGACAGGCCTTACTTTGACATGGGGCTCATGCTGAGGTCACAGTGTGAATTTGTGCCCATCAGCACTCAAGTTTGGGCGTGGCATCAGGGACCATGAAGGTTTCTCCCACCCTGAAGGTGTGACTCCATGCCAAGAGCAAGCTTTACAGCCACGGGGAAGGAGGAGTTCTGTTTTGTGCTTCCGATACCCAGCTGTTGGAGAATTGATATAATGTCTAGGTTCAGATATCTGAAAACCAAGGTTAAAAAGAGGTGACGGCATAAGACCATGGCGTGTCCGAAGTGCTGTGTGTGCGGCCAGCTGTCTCCTTGTCTGTCTGGACGTCTGGCTTCAGGCTGTGTCAGACAGAGCATAAGTGCCCAGTGCAGCCTATCCAGTTCGGGTACCGTCGAGGCCCGAGCAGGTTGATCCTCATCTGGGTTTTCTGGAGAGAGCCCCACAGGGAAACGTTTTTCTTCCATTGGGCAGACCCTGGGCTGGGTTGTGGTTCTGGAGTTCCTAGTCCGGAGGGCTTGTTTGCCAGGATTGTGAGGAAGGAAGTCTGAAAACACAAGCTAGCGTGAGGTTTGGGACCGAGGGCACGGCAGGCCCACTCTGCAGAGGCTGAATCGAGATCTCCTGCACTGAGGTCATGTCAACTATGAGAGGTGTTTCAGGCTAGAGTTTTTGTCCAGCATGGCCTCTTCCTGAAGGGTGTGGGGGCTTCATGAGGCCAGGGAGGTTTGCCTACGATGGGATTTGTAAACTACTCCAAACCTCAAGGTTTCCTTCTGCACGACAGTCGAGTGCTATTGGATGGTTCCAGGAGGCCCCATACGGAAAGACTCGAGAGCATGTGTCTAAGCATGGATGCCTGGGAACGCCACCTCATTTTCCCACTCTTTAGTCAGGACAAGGCAGGCTCAATCTGCGGGCTCCTGGGTGAGCTACCCAGAGGGGAGAGTTGAAATGGACTCTCCTGAAGATGAGTCCTACTGTGGCTTGGTGGTCTGGGAGCTTTCTGGGTGTTGGTCCGGAGGTCTGGGCTCAGGCTGTGTCCAACAGTGCATTAGTGCCCAGGTTAGACTAGATAATTTGGGTAAAGTCGAGTGCTGTGTAGGTTTATCCTCATTTAAGGTGCCTGCGCAGCTCATGAGGCAATACTTTTTTTTTTTTTTTTAAAGGGCAGGCAGTGTGCTGCATTGTGGGTCCGGAATTGCCAAACTTGAGGGCTTCGGGGCCAGGAGTGTGAGGACGGAAGTCTGAGAACACAAGCTAGACTTGGGAATCAGGGCGAGGGCACGACAGGTACCCCCTGCAGATCTGAACCAATATCTCATGCATCTGAATTCAGGGCGAGGATCAGACGTTGGCTCAGGTTGTAGTTTCCGTGCATGACGGCCGCACCATGAAGGGAGCGGAATCTCGAGGCCATTGAGGTTTTCCCACGTTGGGAGTTGTGGGATGCCCCCTTTAAGCATTCGTTCTGCGGGACAATGGAGACATGTTGGACAGCTCCAGCATATCCCACATGGAATGACTCCAGAGCACCGTTCGAGGATGGATGCCTGGGAAGCCCGCCTCCCAGGGCTTCCAATTGTCTCCTAGCAACAAGACAGTTTAGATCTGATGGCTCTGCAGGAGCAACCGGGGTTGCTGAGTTGAAATGGACTTTCCTAGGATGGGTCCTAATGTATTTTTGTGTCCATGAGGGCCTTGGAATGGGGCAGTGGCACCGGAACCCTGAAGTACTCTCCTAAGCTTTTGACATAGCTCCCATGCACAGGATTCCTTGTGGAGACGAGATGAGTTCTGATGGGTGCCTCAGGAAAACCCCTATGCTCGTATTGGAATCAGGCTTTTGAGGAGACATGCCTGTAAACCAAAGCAATGGATCCTATTATGGCCTAGGGTCCTGTCTGGTTCAATCTTCTTCTCTGGGTATATCCATCTATGGTATGAGTGGAAGTAGATTATCAGCTGGTATCAGACAGCCCTTGTGTGTTCCGGGCGACCTACACTATTGGAATGGCCTCAGGGATTTGGCGGTTTCTCCTAATTGGTACGATTTTGGCAGATGCTCAGCTGGTGTCAGACCGCCCTTGTTTATCCCGGGCGACCTACACTATTGGGATGGCCTCAGGGATTTGGCGGTTTCTCTTAATTTGTACAATTTTGGACAATGGAATGGGCAGAATTCCCATGGATTGGTAGGCACAGTCCTAATGTGTGGCTCCAGGGGCCCCAGCCTGGAGGGTGTGTGGCCCAGGACTTTGAGGACAGAAGTCTGGAAACACAAACTCAGCTTAGGTTGAGGGACTTAGGTATGGCAGGCCCGATGTACAAACCATGAGAAGAACTCTTCAGGATATTAAGAAAGTGCGAATCTGAGGCGCTTGCTCAGGCTTTTGTCTCTGGATATTTTATCAGCGCTGGCCGTGGAATGTCGGGGAGGACTCATGGGCCATGGACAAATCATCCTCTCTGAGGATTTGGCCAGATTCCCAATTGTTGTTCGTCAATCTGTGGGATGAGAGTACTCCTTTCAGTTTTGTTACCTCAGGTGTCCCACCAAAAGAGGAATTCCAAAGCAAAGCCGTGGGGAAGACTGAAGGGACAACCTGAACTATGGTTAAAAATTGGGGCCTAGGGGCATGGAAGCCCAATATGCTATCTCTTCATCCAGCCACTGAGAGGCCTTACTTGAGGACTGGGCTCAGGCTGAGAGTCACAATGTGTGATTGGGACCCATGTGGTCCGCGAGCATGGGCGGGGCCTCATGGGCCACACTGGTTTCAACTACACTGAACGTTGGACAACATGCCAACCACAAGGTTTCTTGCCATGGGGAAGGAGTTCTGATTTCTGAATCACGTTCAACCCCGGGCAGTGATTGGAGATAAGGTCTAGGTTCAGAAGCATGAAAAAAGAGGTTGGGAAGAGATGACGACCTAAGGCCATGGCGGCTCGATGTGCTCAGTGTGCAGCCAGCTGTCTGGGTGGGGCCAGGAGTTCCAGGCTCAGGCTGTGTCAAAAAGGGCATTAGTGACCTGGTCAGCCTATGTATTTGTGGTACAGCCAAGGTAGGTGCAGGTTGATCCTCATTTGGGGTTACTGGGTAGCCCCAGAGGGCAATGTTTTTCTTCTGGGGGGCAGGCAGAGTGCTGCATTGTAGTTCTGGATTGCCAAACTGGAGGGCTTGTGGGCCAGTAGTCTGAGGACAGAATTCTGAGGCTTCGGTTTTTGGGTGAGGCCATGGCAGGCACAATCTACAGACCTGAATCGAGATCTCGTGCATCTGAAGTCAGGGCGAGGATCAGACGATCGCTCAGGTTGGAGTTTCTGTCCCTGATGGCCGCTTCATGAAGGGGGGGCATCTCGATGCCATGGGGGTTTTCCCACGATGGGAGGTGTGAGCAGCTCCAAACTGCAAAGAGTCTTCTGCAGGACAATTGAGACCTGTTGTTTGGCCCAGGCCATGATTCTGAGCAGGGTTCTAAGGATGCATGGCTGGGTAGCCCACCTCGCATTCCAATTGTCTCCTAGCAACAAGACAGGTTAGATCTGCTGGATCTGGGGGAGCAACCGAGGAGGCTGAGTTGAAATGGACTCTCCTGTGGATGGGTCCTAATGTGCTTTTGTGTCTAAGGAGACCTTGAAATGGTGCCCTGAAGGGTTCTCCTACACAGAGGCTTTAACACAGCTCCAACGTGCAAGTGTTCCTTGTGTAGATGAGATGTTTCCTGATGGGTGAGTCAAGAAACAGCCATATGCTGGTTTTGAAATCCAGGCCTCTGAGGAGAGATGCATGGAAAACAAAGCAATGGATCTGATTAGTGCCTAGGGACCCGGTCTTTACTTTTTACCTCTGGGGATATCTCTCTATGGGTCTGAGTGCAGGTAGGTGCTCAGATGGGCTCAGATTGCCCCTGTGTTTCCTGGGAAGCCAGCACTAGTGCGATGGATCAGGGACTTTGGAGGTTTATCCAATTAGAAGGGTTGTGGCCATTGGAATGGGCACACACAAATCCCTTGGAGAGAGCAAGTACAGTCCTCAGGTTTGGCTCCAGGGGCCTGAGCCTGTAGGTTGGGTAGGCCAGTTCTCTTTGGACAGTTGTCTGAAAACAAAACCTCGGCTTATGTTTCGGGTCGTACGTATGGCAGGACTGATCTACAGACCATGAGGAGAACTCTTCGGGATTTGAAAAAAGGGCGAGTGTGAGGCTCTTGCTCAAGTTTTTGTCTCTGGATATCGTGTCAATCATGGTGGTGAAATTTCTGGGTGACTTCATGGGAAATGGACGAGTCTTACTCTCTGGTGGTTTGGCCCCGTCCAAAGTGTTTGGGGTAATTCAGTGTGATGGAAGAATTCCGTTTATTTGTTGTTGTTGTTTGCTTTTTTAACCTCAGTTGACCCACCAAATGAGGGATTCCAGAGTAGAGCCCTGGGGAGGGGCAACCGGACAATCAGAAATCTGGTTAAAAATTGGGGACTAGGGACATATCAAGTCCATTATGACATCTTATGGTTCAGCCACTGAGAGGACTTACTAGAGTACAGGACTCATGCTGAGGGTCACAATGCGTGTTTATGCCCTCGTCGCACTCAAGAATGGGCGGGGCCTCAGGGTGAATGCTGGTTTCTCCTACACTGAACGTTGGACAACGTGCCAACCACAAGGTTTCTTGCCATGCGTAAGGAGGAGTTCTGATTTCTGCATCACACTCACCCCTGGGCAGATGTTGGAGATAAGGTTGCAGTTCTGAAGTTGAAAACTGAGGTAGGGAATGGATGATGACCTAAGGTCATGGCAGGTCTTATATGCTCAGTGTGCGGTCAGCTTTCTGGGGGTTGGTCAGGAGGTCCGGCTCAGGTTGTGTCCGACAGTACTTTAGTGCACAGGTTAGACTATATAACTTTGGTAAATAGAATGCTGTGTATGTTTATCCTCATTTAAGGTGCCTGGGAAGCTCATGAGGCAATAATTTTTTTCTAGAGCGCAGGCAGTGTGCTGCATTGTGGGTCCGGAATTGCCAAACTTGAGGGATTCGGGGCCAGGGGTGTGAGGACGGAAGTCTGAGAAGAAAGCTAGACTTGGGTTTCAGGGCGAGAGCACGGCAGGTACCACCTGCAGCTCTGAACCAATATCTCATGCATCTGAAGTCAGGGCGAGGATCAGACGTTGGTTCAGGTTGGAGTTTCTGTGCATGACGGCCGCTTCATGAAGGGAGCGGAATCTCGAGGCCATTGAGGTTTTCCCACGTTGGGAGTTGTGGGATGCCCCCTTCAAGGATTCCTTCTGCAGGACAATTGAGACCTGTTGGACAGCTCCAGGACATCCCATATGAAATGACTACAGAGCATCATACGAGGATGGATGCCTGGGAAGCCCGCCTCGCATTCTAATTTTCTCCTTGCAACAAGATAGTTTAGATCTGATGGCTCTGCGGGAGCAACCGGGGTGGTTGTGTTGAAATGGACTTTCCTGAGGTTGGGTCTTAATGGGTTTTGTGTCCCTGAGGGTCTTGGAATGGGGCAGTGGCACCGGAACCCTGAAGTACTCTCCTAAGCTTCTGACATAGCTCCCATGCACAAGTTTCCTTGTGGAGACGAGATGAGTTCTGATGGGTGCCTCAGGAAAACCCCTATGCTCGTATTGGAATCAGTCTTTTGAGGACACATGCCAGTAAACCAAAGCAATGGATCCTATTATGGCCTAGGTTCCTGTCTGGTTCAATCTTCTTCTCTGGGGACATCCCTCTATGGTGTGAGTAGACGTAGATGCTCAGCTGGTGTCAGACCGCCCTTGTTTGTCCCGGGCGACCTACACAATTGGAATGGCCTCATGGATTTTGCGGTTTCTCTTAATTTGTACAATTTTGGACAATGGAATGGGCAGAATTCCCATGGATTGGTAGGCACAGTCCTAATGTGTGGCGCCAGGGGCCCCAGCCTGGAGCGTGTGTGGCCCAAAATTTGAGGACAAAGTCTGAAAACACAAACTCAGCTTAGGTTTGGGGACGTAGCTATGGCATGCCCGATCTACAAACCATGAGAAGATTTCGTCAGGATATGAAGAAAGTGCGAATCTGAGGAGCTTGCTCAGGCTTTTGTCTCTGGATTTTGTATCAGCGCTGGCCGTGGAATGTCGGGGAGGCCTCATGGGCCATGGACGAATCTTCCTCTCTGAGGATTTGGCCCGATTCCCAATTGTTTTTCGTCAATCTGTGGGATGGGGGGACTCCTTTCAGTTTTGTTACCTCAGGTGTCCCACCAAAAGAAGAATTCCAAAGCAAACCGTGGGGAAGACTGAAGGGACTACCCGAACTATGGTTAAAAATTGGGGCCTAGGGGCATGGCAAGCCCAAAATGCTATATCTTCATCCACCCACTGAGAAGCCTTACTTGAGGACTGAGCTCAGGCTGAGGGTCACAATTTGTGTTTGGGACCCATGTGGCCCGCGAGCATGGGCGGGGCCTCATGGGCCACTCTGGTTTCAACTACACTGAACGTTGGTCAACATGCCAACCACAAGGTTTCTTGCCATGGGGAAGGAGTCCTGATTTCTGCATCACGTTCAATCCTGGGCAGTGATTGGAGATAAGGTCTAGGATCTGAAGCCTGAAAACCGAGGTTGGAAAGAGATGACGACCTAAGGCCATGGCGGCTCGATGTGCTCAGTGTGCGGCCAACTGCCTGGGTGGGGCCAGGAGTTCCAGGCTCAGGATGTGTCAGAACGGGCATTAGTGCCCTGGTCAGCCTATACATTTGGGGTACAGCCAAGGTAGGTGCAGGTTGATCCTCATTTGGGATTACTGTGTAGCCCCTGAGGGCAATGTTTTTCTTCTGGACGGCAGGAAGAGTGCTGCATTGTAGTTCTGGATTGCCAAACTGGAGGGCTTGTGGGCCAGTAGTCTGAGGACAGAAGTCAGGGAACACAAGCTAGGCTTTGGTTTCTGGGTGAGGCCATGGCAGGCACAATCTACAGACCTGAATCGAGATCTCGTGCATCTGAAGTAGGGCGAGGATGAGACGATCGTTCAGGTTGGAGTCTCTGAACCTGATGGCCCCTTCATGAAGGGGGGGCATCACGATGCCATGGGGGTTTTCCCACGATGGGAGTATGAGAAGCTCCAAAGTGCAGAGAATTCTGCAGGACAATTGAGACCTGTTGTTTGGCTCCAGGCCAATGATTCTGAGCAGGGTTCTAAAGATGGATGGCTGGGTAGCCCACCTCGCATTCCAATTGTCTCCTAGCAACAAGACAGGTTAGATCTACTGGATCGGGAGAGACCGAGGATGCTGAGTTGAAATGGACTCTCCGGGGATTGGTCCTAATGTCTTTTGTTTCTATGGAGACCTTGGAATGAAGTGGTGGCACTGGGGTCCTGAACGTTCTCCTAAACAGGGGCTTTGACACAGCTCCAACGTGCAAGTTTCCCATGTGTAGATGAGATGTTTTCTGATGGGTGAGTCAAGAACAGCCATATGCTGGTTGTGAAATCCAGGCCTCTGAGGAGAGATGTCTGGAAACCAAAGCAATGGTTCTGATAAGTGCCTAGGGGCCTGTTCTTTCCTTTATTCCTCTGGGGACATCTGTCTATGGGTCTAAGTGCAGGTAGGTGCTCAGATGGGCTCAGATTGCCCCTGTTTTTCCTGGGA
Organism: Mustela nivalis; assembly: GCF_964662115.1. NCBI lineage: Eukaryota > Metazoa > Chordata > Mammalia > Carnivora > Mustelidae > Mustela > Mustela nivalis. The sequence continues at coordinate 218,173 of NW_028135756.1, read as the reverse complement.
AGCCACCACTATTGGGATGGATCAGGGACTTTGGAGGTTTATCCTATTAGAAGGGATGTGGCCATTGGAATGGGCACACACAATATCCTTGGAGAGGGCAAGTACAGTCCTCAGGTTTGGCTCCAGGGGCCTGAGCCTGTAGGTTTTGTAGGCCAGGGCTGTTTGGACTGTTGTCTGAAAACACAACCTCGGCTTATGTTTCGGGTCATAGGTATGGCAGGACTGATCTACAGACCATGAGGAGAACACTTCGGTATTTGAAAAAAGAACGAGTGTGAGGCTCTTGCTCAAGTTTTTGTCTCTGGACATCGTGTCACACATGGTGCTGACATTTCTGGGTGACTTCATAGGAAATGGACGATCTTACTCTCTGGTGGTTTGTCCCGTCCAAAGTGTTTGGGATCATTCTGTGTGATGGAAGAATTCCGTTTTTTTTTTTTTGTTGTTGTTGTTGTTTTCTTTTTTAACCTCAGGTGACCCACCAAATGAGGGATTCCAGAGTAGAGCCCTTGGGAGGGGCAACCGGATAATCAGAAATCTGGTTAAAAATTGGGGCCTAGGGACATGTCAAGCCCATTATGACATCTTATGGTCCAGCCACTGAGAGGACTTACTAGAGGACAGTACTCATGCTGAGGGTCACAATGCGTGTTTATGCCCTCGTCGCACTCAAGAATGGGCGGGGTCTCACGGTGAATGCTGGTTTCTCCTACACTGAACGTTGGACAACGTGCCAACCACAAGGTTTCTTGCCATGGGTAAGGAGGAGTTCTGATTTCTGCATCACACTCACCCCTGGGCAGTGATTGGAGATAAGGTCTCGGTTCTGAAGCCTGAAAACAGAGGTAGGGAAGAGATGATGACCTAAGGCCATGGCGGGTCTTATGTGCTAACTGTGCGGTCAACTTTCTGGGGGTTGGTCAGGAGGTCCGGGCTCAGGTTGTGTCCGACAGTACTTTAGTGCACAGGTTAGACTATATAACTTGGGTAAAGTAGAGTGCTGTGTAGGTTAATCCTCATTTAAGGTGCCTGGGAAGATCATGAGGCAATAATTTTTTTCTAGAGGGCAGGCAGAGTGCTGCATTGTGGTTCCGGAATTGCCAAAAATGAGGGCTTCGGGGCCAGGGGTGTGAGGACGGAAGTCTGAGAAGAAAGCTAGACTTGGGTTTCAGGGCGAGGGCACCCCAGGTACCCCCTGCAGCTCTGAATCAATATCTCATTCATCTGAAGTCAGAGCGAGAATCAGATGTTGGCTCAGGTTGGAGTTTCTGTGCATGACGGAGGTTTCATGAAGGGAGCGGAATCTCGAGGCCATTGAGGTTTTCCCACGTTGGGAGTTGTGGGATGCCCCCTTCAAGGATTCCTTCTGCGGGACAGTTGAGACCTGTTGAACAGCTCCAGACATCCCAGATGGAATGACTCCAGAACATCATGCGAGGACGGATGACTTGGAAGCCCGCCTCGCATTCCAATTGTCTCATAAGAACAAGACAGTTTAGATCTGATGGCTCTGCGGGAGCAACCGGGGCGGCTGAGTTGAAATGGACTTTCCTGAGAATGGGTCCTAATGGGTTTTTGTGTCCCTGAGGGCCTTGGAATGGGGTGGTGGCCCCGGGACCATGAAGTACTCTCCTAAGCTTCTGACATAGCTCCCATGCACAGGTTTCCTTGTGGAGACGAGATGAGATATGATGGGTGCCTCAGGAAAACCCCTATGCTCGTATTGGAATCAGGCTTTTGAGGAGACATGCCTGTAAACCAAAGCAATGGATCCTATTATGGCCTAGGGTTCCGTCTGGTTCAATCTTCTTCTCTGGGGACATCCATCTATGGTATGAGTGGAGGTAGATGCTCAGCTGGTGTCAGACCGCCCTTTTTTGTCCCGGGCGACCTACACTATTGGGATGGCCTCAGGGATTTGGCGGTTTCTCTTAATTTGTACAATTTTGGACAATGGAATGGGCAGAATTCCCATGGATTGGTAGGCACAGTCATAATGTGTGGCTCCAGGGGCCCCAGCCGGGAGGGTGTGTGGCCCAGGACAGAAGTCTGAAAACACAAACTCAGGTTAGGTTTGGGGACGGACATATGGCAGGCCAGATCTGTAAACCATGAGAATAATTCTTCAGGATATGAAGAAAGTGCGAATCTGAGGCACTTGCTCAGGCTTTTGTCTCTGGATTTTGTATCAGCGCGGTCGTGGAATGTCGAGGAGGCCTCATGGGCCATGGGCGAATCTTCCTCTGTGAGGATTTGGACCGATTCCCAATTGTTTTTCGTCAATCTGTGGGATGGGAGGACTCCTTTCAGCTTTGTTACCTCAGGTGTCACACCAAAAGAGGAATTCCAAAGAAAAGCCGTGGGGAAGACTGAAGGGACAACCCGAACTATGGTTAAAAATTGGGGCCTGGGGCATGGCAAGCCCAATATGCTATCTCTTCATCCAGCCACTGAGAGGCCTTACTTGAGGACTGGGCTCAGGCTGAGAGTCACAAAGTGTGATTGGGACCCCTGTGGCCCGCGACCATGGGCGGGCCTTATGGGCCAAACTGGTTTCAACTACACTGAACGTTGGACAACATGCCAACCACAAGGTTTCTTGCCATGGGGAAGGAGTTCTGATTTCTGCATCCGCTTCAACCCTGGGCAGTGATTGGAGATAAGGTCTAGGTTCTGAAGCCTGAAAACTGAGGTTGGGAAGAGATGAAGATCTAAGGCCATGGCGGCTCCATATGCTCAGTGTGCGGCCAGCTGTCTGGGTGGGGCTAAATGTTCCAGGCTCAGGCTGTGTCAGAAAGGGCATTAGTGCCCTGGTCAGCCTATATATTGGGGGTACAGCCAAGGTAGGTGTAGGTTGATCCTCATTTGGGGTTACTTTGTAGCCCCTGAGGGCAATGTTTTTCTTCTGGAGGGCAAGCAGAGTGCTGCATTGTAGTTCTGGATTGCCAAACTGGAGGGCTGGTGGGCCAGTAGTCTGAGGACAGAAGTCTGAGAACACAAGCCAGGCTTCGGTTTCTAGGTGAGGCCATGGCAGGCACAATCTACAGACTTGAATCGAGATCTCGTGCATCTGAAGTCAAGGCAAAGATCAGACAATCGCTCAGGTTGGAGTTTCTGAACCTGATGGCCCCTTCACGAAGGGGGGGCATCACGAGGCCATGGGGGTTTTCCCACGTTAGGAGGTGTGAGCAGCTCCAAACTGCAAAGAGTCTTCTGCAGGACAATTGAGACCTGTTGTTTGGCTCAAGGCCATGATTCTGAGCTGGGTTCTAAGGATGGATGGCTGGGTAGCCCACCTCGCATTCCAATTGTCTCCTAGCAACAAGACCGGTTAGATCTGCTGGATCTGGGGGAGCAACCGAGGAGGCTGAGTTGAAATGGACTCTCCTGCGGATGGGTCCTAATATGCTTTTGTGTCTATAAAGACCTTGGAATGGTGCCCTGAAGGGTTCTCCTACACAGAGGCTTTGACACAGCTCCAACGTGCAAGTTTCCCATGTATAGATGAGATGTTTTCTGATGGGTGAGTCAAGAAACAGCCATATGCTGGTTTTGAAATCCAGGCCTCTGAGGAGAGATGCCTGGAAAACATAGCAATGGATCTGATTAGTGCCTAGGAACCCGGTCTTTCCTTTTTACCTCTGGGGAGATCTCTCTATGGGTCTGAGTGCATGTAGGTGCTCAGAAGGGCTCAGATTGCCTCTGTATTTCCTGGGAAGCCGGCACTAGTGCGATGGATCAGGGTTTTTGGAGGTTTATCCTATTAAAAGGGTTGTGGCCATTGGAATGGGCACACACAATTCCCTTGGAGATGGCAAGTACAGTCCTCAGGTGTGGCTCAAGGGGCCTGAGCCTGTAGGTTGTGTAGGCTAGGGCTGTTTGTACAGTTGTCTGAAAACACAACCTCGGCTTATGTTTCGGGTTGTACGTATGGCAGGATTGATCTACAGACCATGAGGAGAACTCTTCGGGATTTGAAAAAAGGGCGAGTGGGAGGCTCTTGCTCAAGTTTTTGTCTCTGGATATCGTGTCACTCATGGTGATGAAATTTCTGGGTGACTTCATGGGAAATGGACGAGTCTTACTCTCTGGTGGTTTGGCCCCGTCCAAAGTGTTTGGGGTCATTCTGTGTGATGGAAGAATTCCGTTTTTTTGTTTTTGTTATTTTATTTTTTAACCTCAGGTGACCCACCAAATGAGGGATTCCAGAGTAGAGCCCTGGGGAGGGGCAACCGGACAATCAGAAATCTGGTTAAAAATTGGGGCCTAGGGACATGTCAAGCCCATTATGACATCTAATGGTGCAGCCACTGAGAGGACTTACTAGAGGACAGGACTCATGCTGAGGGTCACAATGCGTGTGTATGCCCTCGTCGCACTCAAGAATGGGCGGGGCCTCAGGGTGAATGCTGGTTTCTGCTACACTGAACTTTGGACAACGTGCCTACCACAAGGGTTCTTGCCATGGGTAAGGAGGAGTTCTGATTTCTGCATCACACTCACCCCTGGGCAGTGATTGGAGATAAGGTCTCGGTTCTGAAGCCTGAAAACTGAGGTAGGGAAGAGATGATGACCTAAGTCCATGGCGGGTCTTATGTGCTCAGTGTGCGGTCAGCTTTCTGGGGGTTGGTCAGGAGGTCCGGGCTCAGGTTGTGTCCGACAGTGCTTTAGTGCACAGGTTAGACTATATAACTTGGGTAAAGTCGAGTGCTGTGTAGGTTTATTCTCATTTAAGGTGCCTAGGAAGCTCATGAGGCAATAATTTTTTTCTAGAGGGCAGGCAGAGTGCTGCATTGTGTGTCCGGAATTGCCAAACTTGAGGGCTTCGGGGCCAGGCGTGTGAGGATGGAAGTCTGAGAAGGAAGCTAGACTGGGTTTCAGGGCGAGGACACGGCTGGAACCCCTTCAGCTCTGAACCAATATCTCATGCATCTGAAGTCAGGGCGAGGATCAGACGTTGGCTCAGGTTGTAGTTTCTGTGCATGACGGACGCTTCATGAAGGGAGCGGCATCTCAAGGCCATTGAGGTTTTCCCACGTTGGGAGTTGTGGGGTGCCCCTTTCAAGGATTGCTTCTGCGGGACAATTGAGATCTGTTGGACAGCTCCAGGACATACCAGATGGAATGACTCCAGAGCTCATGCGAGGATGGATGCCTGGGAAGCCCGCCTCGCATTCCAATTGTCTCCTAGCAACAAGACAGTTTAGATCTGATGGCTCTGCGGGAGCAACCGGGGTGGCTGAGTTGAAATGGACTTTCCTGAGGTTGGGTCCTAATGGGTTTTTGTGTCCCTGAGGGCCTTGGATTGGGGTCGTGGCCTCGGGACCCTGAAGTACTCTCCTAAGCTTCTGACATAGCATCCATGCACAGGTTTCCTTGTGGAGACGAGATGAGTTATGATGGGTGCCTCAGGAAAACCTCTATGCTCGTATTGGAATCAGGCTTTTGAGGAGACATGCCTGTAAACCAAAGCAATGGATCCTATTATGGCCTAGGGTCCCGTCTGGTTCAATCTTCTTCTCTGGGGACATCCATCTATGGTATGAGTGGAGGTAGATGCTCAGCTGTTGTCAGACCGCCCTTGTTTGTCCCGGGCGACCTACATTATTGGGATGGCCTCAGGGATTTGGCGGTTTCTCTTAATTTGTACAATTTTGGACAATGGAATGGGCAGAATTCCCATGGATTGGTAGGCACAGTCCTAATGTGTGGCTCCAGGGGCCCCAGCATTGAGGGAGTGTGGCCTAGGAGTTGAGGACAGAAGTCTGAAAACACAAACTCAGCTTAGGTTTGGGGACGTAGGTATGGCAGGCCCACTCTACAGTCCATGAGAAAAAGTATTCAGGATATGAAGAAAGTGCGAATCTGAGGCGCTTGCTCAGTCTTTTGTCTCTGGATTTTGTATCAGCGGTGGCCGTGGAATGTCGGGGAGGCCTCATGGGCCATGGACGAATCTTCCTCTCTGAGGATTCGGCCCGATTCCCAATTGTTTTTGGTCAATCTGTGGGATGGGAGGACTCCTTTCAGTTTTGTTACCTCATGTGTCCCACCAAAAAAGGAATTCCAAAGCAAAGCCGTGGGGAAGACTGAAGGGACAACCCGAACTATGGTTAAAAATTGGGGCCTAGGGGCATGGCAAGCCCAATATGCTATCTCTTCATCCAGCCACTGAGAGGCCTTACTTGAGGACTGGGCTCAGGCTGAGAGTCACAATGAGTGTTTGGGACCCATATGGCCAGCGAGTATGGGCGGGGCCTCATGGGCCACTCTGGTTTCAACTACACTGAACGTTGGAAAACATGCCAACCACAAGGTTTCTTGCCATGGGGAAGGAGTTCTGATTTCTGCATCACGTTCAACCCTGGGCAGTGATTGTAGATAAGGTCTAGGTTCTGAAGCCTGAAAACCGAGGTTGGGAACAGATGACGACCTAAGGCCATGGAGCCTTTATGTGCTCAGTCTGCGGCCACCTGTCTGGGTGGGGCCAGGAGTTCCAGGCTCAGGCTGTGTCAGAAAAGGCATTAGTGCCCTGGTCAGCCTATGTATTTGGGGTACAGCCAAGGTAGGTACAGGTTGATCCTCATTAGGGGTTACTGGGTAGCCCCAGAGGGCAATGTTTTTCTTCTGGAGGGCAGGCAGAGTGCTGCATTGTAGTTCTGGATTGCCAAACTGGAGGGCTTGTGGGCCAGTAGTCTGAGGACAGAAGTCTGAAAACACAAGCTAGGCTTCGGTTTCTGGGTGGGGACATGGCGGCACAATCTACAGACCTGAATCCATATCTCGTGCATCTGAAGTCAGGGCGAGGATCAGACGATCGCTCAGGTTGGAGTTTCTGTCCCTGATGGCCGCTTCATGAAGGGGGGGCATCACGAGCCATGGGGGTTTACCCTCGATGGGAGTTGTGAGCAGCTACAAACTGCAAAGAGTCTTCTGCAGGACAATTGAGACCTGTTGTTTGGGGCCAGGCCATTATTCTGAGCAGAGTTCTAAGGATGGATTGCTGGGTAGCCCACCTCGCATTCCCATTGTCTCCAAGCAACCAGACATTTAGATCTGCTGGATCTCGGGGAGCAACTTAGGAGGCTGAGTTTAAGTGGACTCTCCTGTGGATGGGTCCTAATGTGCTTTTGTGTCTATGGAGACCTTGGAATGAAGCGGTGGCACCGGGACCCTGAAGTATTCTCCTAAGCTTTTGACGTAGATCCCATTCACAAGTTTCCTTGTGGAGACGAAATTTGTTCTGATGGGTGCCTCAGGAAACCCCCTATGCTGGTATTGGACTCCAGGCTTTTGAGGAGACATGCTTGTAAACCAAAGTAATGGATCCTATTATGGCCTAGGGTCCTGTCTGGTTCAATCTTCTTCTCTGGGGATATCCATCTATGGAATGTGTGGAGGTAGATGCTCACCTGGTGTCAGACCACCATTGTTTGACCCCGGAGACCTACACTATGGGGATGGCCTCGGGGACTTTTGAGAGTTCTCCTAATTTGTACGATTTGGGACAATCGATTGGGCAGAATTTCCATGGATTGGGTAGGCACAGTCCTAATGTGTGGCTCCAGGGGGCCCCGCCTGGAGGGTGTGTGGCCCAGGACTTTGAGGACAGAAGTCTGAAAACACAAACTCAGCTTAGGTTTGGGGACGTTGGTATGGCAGGGCCAAGCTACAAACCATGAGAAGAACTCTTCAGGATATGAAGAAAGAGCGAGTCTGAGGCACTTGCTCAGGCTTTTGTCACTGGATTTTGTATCAACGATGGCCGTGGAATATGGGGAGGCCTCATGGGTCATGGACGAATCTTCCTCTCTGTGGATTTGGACCGGTCCCAATTGTTTTTCGTCAATCTGTGGGATGTGAGGTCTTTCAGGTTTATTACTTCAGGTGTCTGAACAAAAGAGGAATTCCAAAGCAGAGCCCTGGGGAAGCATGAAGGAACAACCCAAACTATGGTTAAAAATTGGGGCCTAGGGGCATGGCAGGCCCAATATGCTGTCTCTTCATCCAGCCACTTAGAGGCCTTACTTGAGGACTGTGCTCAGGCTGAGGGTCACAATGTGTGTTTGTGACCAATGTGGCCCGAGAGCATGGGCGGGGCCTCATGGGCCACACTGGTTTCAACTACACTGGACTTTGGACAACATGTCAATCATACGGTCTCTTGCCATGGGGAAGGTGTTCTGATTTCTGCATCATTTTCAACCCTGGGCAGTGGTTGGAGATAAGGCCTAGGTTCTGAACCTGAAAAACCGCAGTTGGGAAGAGATGACGACCTAAGGCCATGGCGGGTCTGATATGCTCAGTGTGCAGTCAGCTGCCTGGGTTTGGTCAGGTGGTTCCGGCACAGGTTGTCAGAGAGTGCATTAGTGCCCAGGTTAGACTATATAATTTGGGTATAGTCGAGTGCCGTGTAGGTGTATCCTCATTTGAGGTGCCTGGGCTGCTCATTAGGCATGATATTTTTTCTAGAGGGCAGGCAGATTGCTGCATTGTGGGTCCGGAATTGCCAAACTTGAGGGCTTCTGGGCCCGGAGTGTGAGGACAGAAGTCTGAGAACACAAGCTAGACTTGGGCCTCAGGCCGAGGGCACGGAAGGTACCACCTGCAGATCTGAACCAATATCTCAAGCATCCGAAGTCATGGCGAGGATCAGACCCTGGCTCAGGTTGGAGTTTGTGTGCATGACTGCCCCTTCATAAACGGAGCGGAATCTCAAGGCCATGGAGGTTTTCCCACGTTGGGAGTTGTGGGATGCCCCCTTCAAAAATTCCTTCTGCGGGACAACTGAGACCTGTTGGGCAGCGCCAGGACATCCCATATGGAATGACTCCAGAGCACCGTTGGAGGATGGATGCCAGGGAAGCCCGCCTCGCATTACAATTGTCTCCTAGCAACAAGACAGTTGAGATCGGATGGCTCTGCGGGAGCAACTGGGTGTGGCTGAGTTGAAATTGACTTTCCTGACGGTGGGGTCTAATGTGTGTTTGTGTCCATGAGGGCCTTGGAATGGGGTGGTGGCACCGGGACCCTGAAGTATTCTCCTAAGCTTTTGACATAGCTCCCATGCACAAGTTTCCTTTTGGAGACGAAATTTGTTCTGATGGGTGCCTCAGTAAACCCCTTATGCTGGTATTGGAATACAGGCTTTTGAGGAGACATGCCTGTAAACCAAAGCAATGGATCCGATTATGGCCTAGGGTCCTGTTTGGTTCAATCTTCTTATCTGGGGATATCTATCTATGGAATGAGTGCAGGTAGATGCTCACCTGGTGTCAGACCGCCCTTGTTTGTCCCCGGAGACCTACACTATTGGGATGGCCTCGGGACTTTGGAGAGTTCTCCTAATTTGTACGATTTTGGACAATGGAATGCGTGGAATTGCCATGGATTGGGTAGTCACAGTCCTAATGTGTGGCTCCATGGGCCCCAGCCTGGAGGGAGTGTGGCCCAGGACTTTGAGGACAGAAGTCTGAAAACACAAACTCAGATTAGGTTTGGGGACGTAGGTATGGCAGGCCCAATCTAAAAACCATAGAAGAACTCTTCAGGATATGAAGAACGAGCGAGTCTGAGGCACTTGCTCAGGCTTTTGATCTGGACGTTGTATCAACGATGGCCGTGGAATGTGGGGGGGCCTCATGGGCCATGAATGAATCTTCCTCTCTGTGGATTTGAACCGTTCCCAATTGTTTTTCGTCAAGCTGTTGGATGTGAGGTCTCCTTTCAGGTTTATTACCTCAGGTGTCTGAACAAAAGAGGAATTCCAAAGCAGAGCCCTGGGGAAGCATGAAGGAACAACCCAAACTATGGTTAAAAATTGGGGCCTAGGGGCATGGCAGGCCCAATATGCTGTCTCTTCATCCAGCCACTTAGAGGCCTTACTTGAGGACTGTGCTCAGGCTGAGGGTCACAATATGTGTTTGTGACCAATGTGGCCCGAGAGCATGGGCGGGGCCTCATGTGCCACACTGGTTTCAACTACACTGGACTTTGGAAAACATGCCAATCACAAGGTCTCATGACATGGGGAAGGTGTTCTGATTTCTGCATCATTTTCAACCCTGGGCAGTGGTTGGAGATAAGGCCTAGGTTCTGAACCTGAAAAACCACAGTTGGGAAGTGATGACGACCTAAGGCCATGGCGGGTCTGATATGCTCAGTGTACGGTCAGCTTCCTGGGTGTTATTCAGGAGTTTCTGGCTCAGGTTGTGTCAGACAGTGCATTAGTGCCCAGGTTAGTCTATATAATTTGGGTAGAGTCGAGTGCTGTGAAGTTTTATCCTTATTTGAGGTGCCTGGGCAGCTCATTAGGCAAGATATTTTTTCTAGAGGGCAGGAAGAGTGCTGCATTGTGGGTCCGGAATTGCCAAACGTGAGGGCTCAGGGCCACGAGTGTGAGGACAGAAGTCTGAGAAACAAGCTAGACCAGGGCTTCAGGCCGAGGGCACGGCAGGTACCCCCTGCTGATCTGAAACAATATCTCAAGCATCTGAAGTCACGAGGAGGAACATACGTTGGCTCAGGTTGAAGTTTCTGTGCATGACAGACCCTTCATGAACAGAGAGGAATCTGAAGGCCATGGAGGATTTCCCACGTTGGGAGTTGTGTGATGCCCCCTACAAGGATTCCTTCTGCAGGACAATTGAGACCTGTTGGGCAGCTCCAAAACATCCCATATGGAATGACTCCAGAGCACCGTTGGAGGATGGATGCCAGGGAAGCCCGCCTCGCATTCCAATTGTCTCCTAGCATCAAGAGAGTTGAGATCGGATGGCTCTGCGAGAACAACCGGGGTGTCTGAGTGAAATGGAATTACCTAAGCATGGGGCCTAAAGTGTGTTTGTGTCCATGAGGACCTTGGAATGGAGCGGTGGCACCGGGATTCTGAATTATTCTCCTAAGATTTTGACATAAGTCCCATACACAAGTATCCTCGTGGAGACGAGATTTTTTCTGATAGGTGCCTCAGGAAACTCCCTATACTGGTATTGGAATCCAGGCTTTTGAGGAGACATGCCTGCAAACCAAAGCAATGGATCCGATTATGGCCTAGGGTCCTGTCTGGTACCATATCCTTCTCTGGGGACATCCATCTATGGTATGAGTGGAGGTAGATGCTCAGCTGGTGTCAGACCGCCCTTGTTTGTCCACTGAGACGTACATATTGGTATGGCCTCGGAGACTTTGGGGGGTTCTCCGAATTTGTACAACTTTGGACAATGGAATGGGCAGAATTCCCAATAATGGGGTAGGCACAGTCCTAATGTGTGGCTCCAGGGTCCCCAGCCTGGAGGATGTCTGGCCCAAGACTTTGAGGACAGAAGTCTGAAAACACAAACTCAGCTTAGGTTTGGGGACGTAGGTATGGCAGGCCCAATCTACAAACCATGAGAAGAACTCTTCAGGATATGAAGAAAGAGCGAGTCTGAGGCTCTTGCTCAGGCTTTGGTCTCTGGATTTTGTGTCAACAATGGCCGTGGAATGTGGGGAGACCTCATGGGCCATGGACGAATCTTCCTCTCTGTGGATTTGGCATGGTCCAAATTATTTTTCGTCAATCTGTGGGATGGGAGGTCTCCTTTCAGGTTTGTTACCTCAGGTTTCCCAACCAAAGAGGAATTCCAAAGCAGAGCCCTGGGGAAGAGTGAAGGGACAACCCAAATTATGGGTAAAATTTGGGGCCTAGGGGCATGGCAGTCCCCATATGCTATCTCTTCATCCAGCAACTGAGAGGCCTTACTTGAGGACTGGGCTCAGGCTGAGGGTCACAATGTGTATTTGTGACCAATATGGCCCGCGAGCTTGTGCGGGGCCTCATGGGCCACACTGGTTTCTTCTACACTGAACTTTGGAAAACATGCCAATCACAAGGACTCTTGCCATGGGGAAGGAGTTCAGATTTCTTCATCATTTTCAACCCTGGGTAGTGGTTGGAGATAAGGTCTAGGTTCTGAATCCTGAAAACCGCAGTTGGCAAGAGATGATATCCTAAGGCCATGGTGGGTCTGATGTGCTCAGTGTGTGGTCAGCTGCCTGGTTTTTGGTCAGGAGGTTCGGGCTCAGGTTGTGTCAGACAGTGCATTTGTGCGCAGGTTAGACTATATTATTTGGGTAGAGTCGAGTGCCGTGTAGGTTGATCCTCATTTGTGGTGCCTGGGCAGCTCATTAGGCAAGATATTTTTTTCTAGAGGGCAGGCAGAGTGCTGAATTGTGGGTCCGGAATTGCCAAACTGGAGGGCTTCTGGGCCAGTAGTGTGAGGACAGAAGTCTGAGAACACAAGCTAGACTTGGCTTAACGAGGGCAAGGCAGGTACCCCCTGCACATCTGAGCTAATATCTCATGCATCTGAAGTCACGTCGAGGATCAGACGTTGGCTCAGGTTGTAGTTTCTGTGCATGACTGCCCCTTCATGAACGGAGTGGAATCTCAAGGCCATGGAGGTTTTCCCACGTTGGGAGTTGTGGGATGCCCCCTTCAAGAATTCCTTCTGCGGGACAATTGAGACCTGTTGGGCAGCTCCAAAAATCCCATACGGAATGACTCCAGAGCACCGTTCGAGGATGGATGCCAGGGAAGCCCGCCTCGAATTCCAATTGTCTCCAGCAACAAGACAGTCGAGATTGGATGGCTCTGCGGGACAACCGGGTTGGCTGAGTTGAAATGGACATTCCTGAGCATGGGGCCTAATGTGTGTTTGTGCCCATGAGGACCTTGGAATGGGGCGGTGGCACCGGGACTCTGAAGTATTCTCCTAATATTTTGACATAGGTCCCATGCACAAGTTTTCTCGTGGAGATGAGATTTTTTCTGATGGGTGCCTCAGGAAACCCCCTATGCTGGCATCGGAATCCAGGATTTTGAGGAGACATGCCTGTAAACCAAAGCAATGGATCCGATTATGGCCTAGGGTCCTGTCTGGTTCCATCTCCTTCTCTGGGGACATCCATCTATGGTATGAGTGGAGGTAGATGCTCAGCTGGTGTCAGACCGCCCTTGTTTGTCCACAGAGGCCTACATATTGGGATGGCCTCGGGGAATTTGGAGGGATCTCCTAATTTGTACAATTTTGGACAATGGAATGGGCAGAATTCCCATGCATGGGGTAAGCCCAGTCCTAATGTGTCACTCCAGTGGCCCCAGCCTGGAGGGTGTGTGGTCCAGGACTTTGAGGACAGAAGTCTGATAACACAAACTCAGCTTAGGTTTGGGGACGTAGGTATGGCAAGCCCAATCTACAAACCATGAGAAGAACTCTTCAGGATATGAAGAAAGAGCGAGTCTGAGGGACTTGCTCAGGCTTTGGTCTCTGGATTTTGTGTCAACGATGGCCGTGGAATGTGGGGAGGGCTCATGGGCCATGGACGAATCTACCTCTCTGTGTATTTGGCCCGGTCCCAATTGTTTTTCGTCAATCTGTGGGATGGGAGGTCTCCTTTCAGGTTTGTTACCTCAGGTGTCCCAACAAAGAGAAATTCCAAGCAGAGCCCTGGGGAAGAGTGAAGGGACAACCCAAACTATGGTTAAAATTTGGGGCCTAGGGGCATGGCAGGCCTCATATGCTGTCTCTTCATCCACCCACTGAGAGGACTTACTTGAGGACTGGGCTCAGGCTGGGGGTCACAATGTGTGTTTGTGAACAATGTCGTCACGAGCATGGGCGGGGCCTCATGGGCCACACTGGTTTCAACTACACTGAACTTTGGACAATATGCCAATCACAAGGTCTCTTGCCATGGGGAAGGAGTTCTGATTTCTGCATCATATTCAACCCTGGGCAGTGGTTGGAGTTAAGGTCTAGGTTCGGAAGCCTGAAAACCGCAGTTGGGAAGAGATGATGACCTAAGGCCATGGTTGGTCTGATGTGCTCAGTGTGCGGTCAGCTGCCTGGTTGTTGGTCAGCAATTTCGGGCACAGGTTGTGTCAGAAAGTGCATTATTGCCCAGGTCAGACCATATAATTTGGGTAGAGTCGAGTGCCATGTAGGTTGATCCTCATTTGAGGTGCCTGAGCAGCTCATTAGGCAAGATATTTTTTCTAGAGGGCAGGCAGAGTGCTGCATTGTGGGTCCGGAATTGGAAAACTCGAGGGCTTCTGGGCCAGTAGTGTGAGTACAGAAATCTGAGAACACAAGCTAGACTTTGACTTCAGGCCGAGGGTAAGGCAGGTACCCCTTGCACATCTGAACCAATATCTCATGCATCTGAAGTCACGTCGAGGATCAGACGTTGGCTCAGGTTGTAGTTTCTGTGCATGACTGCCCCTTCATGAACGGAGAGTAATCTGAAGGCCATGGAGGTTTTCCCACGTTGGGAGTTGTGGGATGCCCCCTTCAAGGATTCCTTCTGCGGGACAATTGAGACCTGTTGGGCAGCTCCAAAACATCCCGTATGGAATGACTCCAGAGCACCGTTGGAGGATATATGCCAGGGAAGCCCGCCTCGCATTCCAATTGTCTCCTAGCAAAATGACAGTTGAGATCAGATGGCTCTGCGGGAGCAACCGGGGTTGCTGAGTGAAATGGACTTTCCTAAGCATGGGGCCTAATGTGTGTTTGTGTCCTTGAGGACCTTGGAATGGAGCGGTGGCACCGGGACTCTGAAGTATTCTCCTAAGATTTTGACATAAGTCCCATGCACAAGTTTCCTCGTGGAGACGAGATTTTTTCTGATAGGTGCCTCAGGAAACCCCCTATGCTGGTATTGGAATCCAGGCTTTTGAGGAGACATGCCTGTAAACCAAAGCAATGGATCCGATTATGGCCTAGGGTCCTGTCTGGTACCATATCCTTCTCTGGGGACATCCATCTATGGTATGAGTGGAGGTAGATGCTCAGCTGGTTCAGACCGCCCTTGTTAGTCCACTGAGACGTACATATTTGTATGGCCTCGGGGATTTTGGAGGGTTCTCCTAATTTGTACAATTTTGGACAATGGAATGGGCAGAATTCCCATGCATGGGGTAGGCACAGTCCTAATGTGTCACTCCAGTGGCCCAGCCTGGAGGGTGTGTGGTCCAAGACTTTGAGGACAGACGTCTGATAACACAAACTCAGCTTAGGTTTGGGGACGTAGGTATGGCAAGCCCAATCTACAAACCATGAGAAGAACTCTTCAGGCTATGAAGAAAGAGCGAGTCTGAGGGACTTGCTCAGGCTTTGGTCTCTGGATTTTGTGTCAACGATGGCCGTGGAATGTGGGGAGGCCTCATGGGCCATGGACGAATATACCTCTCTGTGTATTTGGCCCGGTCCCAATTGTTTTTCGTCAATCTGTGGGATGGGAGGTCTCCTTTCAGGTTTGTTACCTCAGGTGTCCCAACCAAAGAGGAATTCCAAAGCAGAGCCCTGGGGAAGAGTGAAGGGACAACCCAAACTATGGTTAAAAATTGGGGCCTAGGGGCATGGCAGGCCTCATATGCTGTCTCTTCATCCAGCCACTGAGAGGACTTACTTGAGGACTGGGCTCAGGCTGAGGGTCACAATGTGTGTTTGTGAACAATGTGGCCCACAAGCATGGGCGGGGCCTCATGGGCCACACTGGTTTCAACTACACTGAACTTTGGACAATATGCCAATCACAAGGTCTCTTGCCATGGGGAAGGAGTTCTGATTTCTGCATCATATTCAACCCTGGGCAGTGGTTGGAGTTAAGGTCTAGGTTCAGAAGCCTGAAAACCGCAGTTGGGAAGAGATGATGACCTAAGGCCATGGTGGGTCTGATGTGCTCAGTGTGCGGGCAGCTGCCTGGTTGTTGGTCAGGAGGTTCGGGATCAGGTTGTGTCAGACAGTGCATTAGTGCCCAGGTTAGACTCTATAATTTGGGTACAGTCGAGTGCCATGAAGGTTGATCCTCATTTGAGGTGCCTGGGCAGCTCATTAGGCAAGATATTTTTTCTAGAGGGCAGGCAGAGTGCTGCATTGTGGGCCCGGAATTGGAAAACTTGAGGGCTTCTGGGCCAGTAGTGTGAGTACAGAAGTCTGAGAACACAAGCTAGACTTGGGCTTCAGGCCGCGGGCAAGGCAGTTATCCCCTGCACATCTGAACCAATATCTCATGCATCTGAAGTCACGGCGAGGATCAGACGTTGGCTCAGGTTGTAGTTTCTGTGCATGACTGCCCCTTCATGAACGGAGAGGTATGCCAAGGCCATGGAGGTTTTCCCACGTTGGGAGTTGTGGGATGCCCCTTTCAAGGATTCCTTCTGCGGAACAATTGAGACCTGTTGGCAGCTCCAACACATCCAATATGGAATGACTCCAGAGCACCGTTCGAGGATGGATGCAAGGGAAGCCCGCTTCGCATTCCAATTGTCTACTAGCAACAAGACAGTTGAGATCAGATGGCTCTGCGGGAGCAACCGGGGTGGCTGAGTTGAAATGGACTTTCCTGAATATGGGGCCTAATGTGTGTTTGTGTCCATTAGGACCTTGGAATGGGGCGGTGGCACCAGGACTCTGAAGTATTCTCCTAAGATTTTGACATAGGTCCCATGCACAAGTTTCCTCATGGAGACTAGAAGTTTTCTGATGGGTGCCTCAGGAAACGCCCTATGCTGGTATTGGAATCCAGGTTTTTCAGGAGACATGCCTGTAAACCAAAGCAATGGATCCGATTATGGCCTAGGGTCCTGTCTGGTTCCATCTCCTTCTCTTGGGACATCCATCTATGGTCTGAGTGGAGGTAGATGCTCAGCTGGTGTCAGACCGCCCTTGTTTGTCCACAGAGACCTACATATTGGGATGGCCTTGGGGACTTTGGAGGGCTCTCCTAATTTATAAAATTTTCGACAATGGAATGGGCAGAATTCCCATGCATGGGGTAGGCACAGTCCTAATGTTTGGTTCCAGGGGACCCAGACTGGAGGGTGTGTGGCCCAGGACTTTGAGGACAGAAGTCTGAAAACACAAACTCAGCTTAGGTTTGGGGACGTAGGTATGGCAGGCCCAAATACAAACCATGAGAAGAACTCTTCAGGATATGAAGAAAGAGCGAGTCTGAGGCGCTTGCTCAAGTTTGGTCTCTGGATTTTGTGTCAACGATGGCCGTGGAATGAGGGGAGGCCTCATGGGCCATGGACGAATCTTCCTCTCTGTGGATTTGGCCCAGTCCCAATTGTTTTTCGTCAATCTGTGGAATGGATGGTCTCCTTTCAGGTTTGTTAACTCAGGTGTCACAACCAAAGAGGAATTCCAAAGCAGAGACCTGGGGAAGAGTGAAGGGACAACCCAAACTATGGTTAAAATTTGGGGCCTAGGGGCATGGCAGGCCCCATATGCTGTCTCTTCATCCAGCCACTGAGAGGCCTTACTTGAGGACTGGGTTCATGCTGAGGGTCACAATGTGTGTTTGTGACCAATGTGGCTCAGAAGCATGGGCGGGGCCTCATGGGCCACACTGGTTTCAACTACACAGAACTTTGGACAACAGGCCAAACACAAGGTCTCTTGGCATGGGGAAGGAGTTCTGATTTCTGCATCATTTTCAACCTTGGGCAGTGGTTGGAGAAAAGGCCTAGGTTCGGAAGCCTGAAAAGCGCAGTTGGGAAGAGATGATGACCTTAGGCCATGGTGGGTCTGATGTGCTCAGTGTGCGGTCAGCTGCCTGGTTGTTAGTCAGGAGGTTCGGGCTCAGGTTGTGTCAGACAGTGCATTAGTGCCCAGGTTAGACTCTATAATTTGGGTACAGTCGAGTGCCGTGTAGGTTGATCCTCATTTGTGGTGCCTGGGTAGCTCATTAGGCAAGATATTTTTTTCTAGAGGGCAGGCAGAGTGCTGAATTGTGGGTCCGGAATTGCCAAACTGGAGGGCTTCTTGGCCAGTAGTGTGAGGACAGAAGTCTGAGAACACAAGCTAGACTTGGGCTTCGGGCTGCGGGCAAGGCAGGTACCCCCTACACCTCTGAACTAATATCTCATGCATCTAGAGTCACGGCGATAATCAGACGTTGGCTCAGGTTGTAGTTTCTGTGCATGACTGCCCCTTCATGAACGGAGAGGAATGTCAAGGCCATGGAGGTTTTCCCACGTTGGGAGTTGTGGGATACCTCCTCAAGTTTTCCTTCTCTGGGACAATGGAGACCTGTTGGGCAGTTCTAAATCATTCCATATGGAATGACTCCAGAGCACCGTTTGAGGATGGATCCAGGGAAGCCCGCCTCGCATTCCAATTGTCTCCTAGCAACAAGACAGTTGAGAATGGATGGCTCTGCGGGAGCACCCGTGGTGGCTGATTTGAAATGGAATATACTGAGCATGGAACTATTGTGTGTTTCTGTCCATGAGGACCTTGGAATGGGGCGGTGTACCGGGGATCTCAAGTATTCTCCTAAGATTTTTACATAGGTCCCATGCACAAGTTTCCTCGTGGAGACGAGATTTTTTCTGATGGGTGCCTCAGGAAACCCCATATGCTGTTATTGGAATCCAGGATTTTGTGGAGACATGCCTGTAAACCAAAGCAATGGATCCGATTATGGCCTAGGGTCCTGTCTGGTTCCATCTCCTTCTCTGGGGAAATCCATCTATGGTATGAGTGGAGGTAGATGCTCAGCTGGTGTCAGACCGCCCTTGTTTGTCCACAGAGGCCTACATATTGGGATGGCCTAGGGGAATTTGGAGGGCTCTCCTAATTTGTACAATTTTGGACAATGGAATGGGCAGAATTCCCATGCATGGGGTAGGCACAGTCCTAATGTGTGGCTCTAGGGGCCCCAGCCTGGAGGGTGTGTGGCCCAGGACTTTGAGGACAGAAGTCTGAAAACACAAACTCAGCTTAGGTTTGGGGACGTAGGTATGGCAGGCCCAAGCTACAAACCATGAGAAGAACTCTTCAGGATATGAAGAAAGAGCGAGTCTCAGGCGCTTGCTCAGGCTTTGGTCTCTGGATTTTTTGTCAACGATGGCCGTGGAATGTGGGGAGGCCTCATGGGCCATGGACGAATCTTCCTCTCTGTGGATTTCGCCCGGTCCCAATTGTTTTTCGTCAATCTGTGGGATGGGAGGTCTCCTTTCAGGTTTGTTAACTCAGGTGTCCCAACCAAAGAGGAATTCCAAAGCAGAGACCTGGGGAAGAGTGAAGAGACAACCCAAATTATGGTTAAAAATTGGGGCCAAGGGGCATGGCAGGCCCAATAGGCTGTCTCATCATCCAGCCACTGAGAGGCCTTACATGAGGACTGGGCTCAGGCTGAGGGTCACAATGTGTGTTTGTGACCAATGTGGCCCGCAAGCATGGGCGGGGCCCCATGGGCCACACTGGTTTCAACTACACTGAACTCTGGACAACATGCCAATCACAAGGTCTCTTGCCATGGCGAAGGAGTTCTGATTTCTGCATCATTTTCATCCCTGGGTAGTGGTTGGAGATAAGGTCTAGGTTCTGAGTCCTGAAAACCGCTTTTGGGAAGAGATGAAGACCTAAGGCCATGGTGGGTCTGATGTGCTCAGTGTGTGGTCAGCTGCCTGGTTGTTGGTCAGGAGGTTCGGGCTCAGGTTGTGTCAGACAGTGCATTAGTGCCCAGGTTAGACTCTATAATTTGGGTACAGTTGAGTGCCGTGTAGGTTGATCCTCATTTGAGGTGCCTTGGCAGCTCATTAGGCAAGATATTTTTTCTAGAGGGCAGGCAGAGTGCTGGATTGTGGGTCCGGAATTGCCAAACTGGAGGGCTTCTGGTTCAGTAGTGTGAGTACTGAAGTCTGAGAACACAATCTAGACTTGGGCTTCAGGCCGAGGGCAAGGCAGGTACCCCCTGCACATCTGAACCAATATCTCATGCTTCTGAAGTCACGGCGAGAATCAGACGTTGGCTCAGGTTGTAGTTTCTGTGCATGACTGCCCCTTCATGAACGGAGAGGAATCTCAAGGCCATGGAGGTTTTCCCACGTTGGGAGTTGTGGGATGCCTTCTTCAAGGATTCCTTCTGCGGGACAATTGAGACATGTTGGCAGCTCCAACACATCCCATATAGAATGACTTTAGAGCACCGTTCTAGGATGGATGCCAGGGAAGCCCGCCTCGCATTCCATTTGTCTCCTAGCAACAAGACAGTTGATATCGGATGGCTCTGCGGGAGCAACCGGGGTGGCTGAGTTGAAATGGACTTTTCTGTGCATGGGGCCTAATGTGTGTTTGTGTCCATGAGGACCTTGGAATGGGGCGGTGGCACCGGGACTCTGAAGTATTCTCCTAATATTTTGACATAGGTCCCATGCACAAGTTTCCTCGTGGAGACGAGGTTTTTTCTGATGGGTGCCTCAGGAAACCCCCTATGCTGGTATAGGAATCCATGATTTTGTGGATTCATGCCTGTAAACCAAAGCAATGGATCCGATTATGGCTTCGGGTCCTGTCTGGTTCCATCTCCTTCTCTGGGGACATCCATCTATGGTATGAGTGGAGGTAGATGCTCAGCTGGTGTCAGACCGACCTTGTTTGTCCACAGAGACCTAGTATTGGGATGGCCTCGGGGATTTTGGCGGGTTCTCCTAATTTGTACAATTTTGGACAATGGAATGGGCAGAATTACCATACATGGGGTAGGCACAGTCCTAATGTGTGGCTCCAGGGGCCCCAGCCTGGAGGGTGTGTCCCAGGACTTTGAGGACAGAAGTCTGAAAACACAAACTCAGCTTAGGTTTGGGGACGTAGGTATGGCAGGCCCAATCTACAAACCATGAGAAGAAGTCTTTAGGTTATGAAGAAAGAGCGAGTCTGAGGCGCTTGCTCAGGCTTTGGTCTCTGGATTTTATGTCAACGATGGCCGTGGAATGAGGGGAGGCCTAATGGGCCATGGACGAATCTTCATCTCTTGGCATTTGGCCCGGTCCCAATTGTTTTTCGTCAATCTGTGGGATGGGAGGTCTCCTTTCAGGTTTGTTACCTCAGGTGTCCCAACCAAAGAGGAATTCCAAAGCAGAGCCCTGGGGAAGAGTGAGGGGACAACCAAAACTATGGTTAAAATTTGGGGCCTAGGGGCAGGGCAGGCCCAATATGCTGTCTCTTCATCCAGCCACTGAGAGGCCTTACTTGAGGACTGGGCTCCGGCTGAGGGTCACAATGTGTTTGTGACCAATGTGGCCCGCGAACATGGGCGGGGCCTCATGAGTTACACTGGTTTCAACTACACTGGTCTTTGGAAATCATGCCAATCACAAGGTCTCTTGCCATGGGGAAGGTGTTCTGATTTCTGCATCTTTTTCAACGCTGAGAAGTGGTTGGAGATAAGGCCTAGGTTCTGAACCTGAAAAACCGCAGTTGGGATGAGATGACGACCTAAGGCCATGGCGGGTCTGATATGCTCAGTGTGCTGTCAGCTTCCTGGGTGTTATTCAGGAGTTTCTGGCTCAGGTTGTGTCAGACAGTGCTTTAGTGCCCAGGTTAGGCTATAAAATTTGGGTAGAGTCGAGTGCCGTGAAGTTTTATCCTCATTTGAGGTGCCTGGGCAGCTCATTAGTCAAGATATTATTTATAGAGGGCGTGCAGAGTGCTGCATTGTGGTTCCGGAATTGCCAAACTTGAGGGCTTCTGGGCCACAGATGTGAGGACAGAAGTCTGAGAACACAAGCTAGACCATGGCTACAGGCCGAGGGCACGGCAGGTACCCCCTGCAGATCTGAACCAATATCTGAAGCATCTGAAGTCACGGCGAGGATCAGACGTTGGCTCAGTTTGGAGTTTCTGTGCATGACTGCCCCTTCATGAACGGAGCAGAATCTCAAGGCCATGGAGGTTTTCCCACGTTGGGAGTTGTGGGATGCCCCCTTCAAGGATTCCTTCTGCGGGACAATTGAGACCTGTTGGGCAGCTCCAGGACATCCCATATGGAATGACTCCAGAGCATCGTTGGAGGATGGATGCCAGGGAAGCCCGCCTCGCATTCCAATTGTCTCCTAGCAACAGGACAGTTGAGATTGGATGGCTCTGCGGGAGCAACCGGGATGGCTGAGTTGAAATGGACTTTCCTGAGTATGGGGCTAATATGTGTTTGTGTCCATGAGGGCCTTGGAATGGGGCGGTGGCACCGGGACCCTGAAGTATTCTCCTAAGCTTTTGACGTAGCTCCCATGCACAAGTTTCCTTGAGGAGACGAGATTTGTTCTGATGGGTGCCTCAGGAAACCCCTTATGCTGGTATTGGAATCCAGGCTTTTGACGAGACATGCCTGTAAACCAAAGCAATGGATCCGATTATGGCCTAGGGTCCTGTCTGGTTCAATCTTCTTCTCTGGGGATATCCATCTATGGAATAAGTGGAGGTAGATGCTCAACTGGTGTTAGACCGCCCTTGTTTGTCCCCCGAGACCTACACTATTGGGATGGCCTCGGGTACTTTGGAGAGTTCTCCTAATTTGTACGATTTTGGACATCGGAATGGGCAGAATTCCAATGGATTGGGTAGGCACAGTCCTAATGTGTGGCTCCAGGGGCCCCAGCCTGGAGGGTGTGTGGCCCAGGACTTTGAGGACAGAAGTCTGAAAACACAAACTCAACTTAGGTTTGGGGACGTAGGTATGGCAAGCCCAATCTACAAACCATGAGAAGAACTCTTCAGGATATGAAGAAAGAGCGAGTCTGAGGCGCTTGCTCAGGCTTTTGTCTCTGGATTTTGTATCAACGATGGCCGTGGAATGTGGGGAGGCCTCATGGGTCATGGACGAATCTTCCTCTCTGTGGATTTGGACCGGCCCCATTGTTTTCGTCAATCTGTAGGATGGGAGGTCTTCTTTCAGGTTTATTACCTCAGGTGTCTGAAAAAGAGGAATTCCAAAGCAGAACCCTGGGAAAGAGTGAAGGGACAACCCAAATTATGGTTAAAAATTGGGGCCTAGGGGCATGGCAGGCCCCATATGCTGTCTCTTCATCCAGCCACTGAGAGGACTTAATTGAGGACTGGGCTCAGGCTGAGGGTCACAATGTGTGTTTGTGACCAATGTGGCACGCGAGCATGGGCGGGGCCTCAAGGGCCAACTGGTTTCAACTACACTGAACTTTGGACAACATGCCAATCACAAGGTCTCTTGCCATGGGGAAGGTGTTCTGATTTTTGCATCATTATCAACCCTTGGCAGTGGTTGGAAATAAGGTCTTGGTTCTGTAGCCTGAAAAACCGCAGTTCTGAAGAGATGACGACCTAAGGCCATGGCGGGTCTGATATTCTCAGTGTACAGTCAGCTGCCTGGGTTTTGGTCAGGAGGTTCTGGCTCAGATTGTGTCATACAGTGCATTAGTGCCCAGGTTATACTATATAATTTGGGTACAGTCGAATGCCGTGTAGGTTTATCCTCATTTGAGGTGCCTGGGCTCCTCATTAGGCAAGATATTTTTTCCAGAGTGCAGGCAGAGTGCTGCATTGTTGGTCCGGAATTGCTAAACTTGAGGGCTTCTGGACCACGAGTATGAGGACAGAAGTCTGAGAACACAAGCCTGATTTGGGCTTCAGGCTGAGGGCACGGCAGGTACCCCCTGCAGATCTGAACCAATATCTCAAGCATCTGAAGCCATGGCGAGGATCAGACGTTGGCTCAGTTTGGAGTTTCTGTGCATGACTGCCCCTTCATGAACGGAGCGGAATCTCAAGGCCATGGAGGTTTTCCCACGTTGGGAGTTGTGGGATGCCCCCTTCAAGGATTCCTTCTGCGGGACAAATGAGACCTGTTGGGCAGCTCCAGGACATCCCATATGGAATGACTCCAGAGCACCGTTCGAGGATGGATGCCAGGGAAGACCACCTCAAATTCCAATTGTCTCCTATTAACTAGACAGTTGAGATGGGTGGCTCTGCGGAGGCAACCGGGGTGGCTGAGTTGAAATGGACTTTCCTAGGATGGGGCCTAATGTGTGTTTGTGACCATGAGGGCCTTGGAATGGGGCGTTGTTACCGGGACCCTGAAGTATTCTCCTAAGCTTTTGACGTAGCTCCCATGCACAAATTTCCTTGTGGAGACGAGATTTGTTCTGATGGGTGCCTCAGGAAACCCCTTATGCTGGTATTGGAATCCAGGCTTTTGACGAGACATGCCTGAAAACCAAAGCAATGGATCCGATTATGGCCTAGGGTCCTGTCTGGTTCAATCTTCTTCTCCGGGGATATCCATCTATGGAATGAGTGGAGGTAGATGCTCAACTGGTGTTAGACCGCCCTTGTTTGTCCCCGGAGACCTACACTATTGGGATGGCCTCGGGTACTTTGGAGAGTTCTCCTAATTTGTACGATTTTGGACATCGGAATGGGCAGAATTCCCATGGATTGGGTAGGCACAGTCCTAATGTGTGGCTCCAGCGGACCCAGCCTGGAGGGTGTGTGGCCCAGGACTTTGAGGACAGAAGTCTGAAAACACAAACTCAGCTTAGGTTTTGGGACGTAGGTATGGCAGGCCCAATCTACAAACCATGAGAAGAACTCTTCAGGATATGAAGAAAGAATTAATCTGAGGCGCTTGCTCAGGCTTTTGTCTCTGGATTTTGTATCAATGATGGCCGTGGAATGTGGGGAGGCCTCATGGGTCATGGACGAATCTTCCTCTCTGTGGATTTGGCCCGCCCCATTGTTTTCATCAATCTGTAGGATGGGAGGTCTCCTTTCAGGTTTATTACCTCAGGTGTCCGAAAAAGAGGAATTCCAAAGCAGAGCCCTGGGAGAGTGAAGGGACAACCCAAATTATGGTAAAAAATTCGGGCCTAGGGGCATGGCAGGCCCAATATGCTGTCTCTTCATCCAGCCACCGAGAGGCCTTACTTGAGAACTGGGCTCAGGCTGAGGGTCACAATGTGTGTTTGTGAACAATGTGGCCCACGAGCATGGGCGGGGCCTCATTGGCCACATTGGTTTCAACTACACTGGACTTTGGACAACATGCCAATCACAAGTTCTCTTGCCTAGGGGAAGGTGATCTGATTTCTGCATCATTTTCAACCCTGCGCATTTTTTGGAGTTAAGGTCTAGTTTCTGAACCCTGAAAAACCGCATTTGGGAAGAGATGACAACCTAAGGCCATGGAGGGTCTGTTATGCTCAGTGTGCAGTCAGCTGCATGGGGTTTGATCAGGAGGTTCTGGCTCAGATTGTGTCAGACAGTGCATTAGTGCTCAGGTGAGACTCTATATTTTGGGTACAGTCGAATGCCGTGTAGGTTTATCCTCATTTGAGGTGTCTTGGCAGCTCATTAGGCAAGATATTTTTGCCGAGGGCATTCAGAGTGCTGCATTGTGGGTCCGGAATTGCCAAACATGACGGCTTCTGAGCCACGAGTGTGAGAACAGAAGTCTGAGAACACAAGCCTGATTTGGGCTTCAGGCCGAGGGCACGGCAGGTACCCCCTGCAGATTTGAACCAATATCTCAAGCATCTGAAGTCAAGGCGGTGATCAGACGTTGGCTCTGGTTGGAGTTTCTGTGCATGACTGCCCCTGATGAACGGAGCGGAATCGCAAGGCCATGGAGGTATTCCCACTTTGGGAGTTGTGGGATGCCCCCTTCAAGGATTCCTTCTGCGGTTCCATTGAGACCTGTTGGGCAGCTTCAGTACATCTCATATGGAATGACTCCAGAGTACCATTGGAGGATGGATGCCAGGGAAGCCCGCCTCACATTCCAATTGTCTCCTAGCAACAAGACAGTTGAGATCAGATGGCTCTGCGGGAGCAACCGGGGTGGCTGAGTTGAAATGGACTTTCATGAGGATGGGGCCTAATGTGTGTTTGTTTCCATGAGGGCCTTGGAATGGGGCGGTGGCACCGGGACCCTGAAGTATTCTCCTAAGCTTTTGACGTAGCTCCTATGCACAAGTTTTCTTGTGGAGACGAGATTTGTTCTGATGGGTGCCTCAGGAAACCCCCTATGCTGGTATTGGAATCCAGGCTTTTGAGGAGACATGCCTGTAAACCAAAGCAATGGATCCGATTATGTCGTAGGGTCCTGTCTGGTTCAATCTTCTTCTCTGGGGATATCCATCTATGGAATGAGTGGAGATAGATGCTCAGCTGGTGTCAGACCGCCCTTGTTTGTCCCCGAGACCTACACTATAGGGATGGCCATGGGGAATTTGGAGATTTCTCCTAATTTGCACGATTTTGGACAATGGAATGGGCAGAATTCCCATGGATTGGGTAGGCACTGTCCTAATGTGTGGATCCAGGGGACCCAGCCTGGAGGGTGTGTTGCCCAGGACTTTGAGGACAGAAGTCTGAAAACACAAACTCAGCTTAGGTTTGGGGACGTAGTATGGCAGGCTCAATCTATAAACCATGAGAAAAACTCTTCAGGATATGAAGAAAGAGCGAATCTGAGGCGCTTGCTCAGGATTTTGTCTCTGGATTTTGTATCAACAATGGCCGTGGAATGTGGGAAGGCCTCATGGGCCATGAACGACACTTCCTCTCTGTGGATTTGGCCAAGTCCAAATTGTTTTTCGTCAATCTGTGGGATGGGAGGTCTCCTTTCAGGTTTTTTATGTCAGGTGTCCCAACTAAGAGGAATTCCAAGGGAGAGCCCTGGGGAAGAGTGAAGAGACAACCCAAACTATGGTTAAAAATTGGGGCCTAGGTGCATGGCAGTCCCAATAGCTGTCTCTTTTCTAGCCACTGAGAGTCCTTACTTGAGGACTGGGCTCAGGCTGAGGGTTCCAATATGTGTTTGTGGCCAATGTGCCCCGCAAGCATGGGCCACACTGGTTTCAACTACACTGAAGTTTGGACAACATACTAATCATAAGGATTCTTGCCATGGGGAAGGAGTTGTGATTTCTGCATCCTTTTCAACCCTGGGCATTGGTTGGAGATAAGGTCTAGGTTCTGAAGTCTGAAAACTACCGTTGGGAAGAGATGACGACCTAAGTCCATGGCGGGTCTGATGTGCTCAGTGTGCGGTCAGCTGCCTGGGTGTTGGTCCTAAAGTTCGGGCTCAGGTTGTGTCAGACAGTGCATTAGTGCCCAGGTTAGACTCTATAATATGGGTACAGTCGAGTGCCGTGTAGGTTGTTCCGCATTTGAGGTGCCTAGGATGCAAATTAGGAAAGATATTATTTCTAGAGGGCAGGCACAGTGCTGCATTGTGGGTCCGGAATTGCCAAACTTGAGGGCTTCTGGGCCAGGCGTGTGAGGACAGGAGTCTGAAAACACAAGCTAGACTTGGGCTTCAGGCCGAGGGCACGGCAGGTACCTCCTGCAGATCTGAACCGATATCTCATGCATCAGATGTCACAGCGAGGTTCAGACTTGGCTCAGGTGGAGTTTCTGTGCATGACTGCCCCTTCATGAACGGAGCGGAATCTCAAGGCCATGGATGTTTTCCCACGTTGGGTGGTGGGATGCCCCCTTCAAGGATTCCTTCTGCGGCACAATTGAGACCTGTTGGGCAGCTGCAAAACATCCCATATGGAATGACTCCAGAGCACCGTTCGAGGATGGATGCCAGGGAAGCCCGCCTCGCATTCCAATTGTCTTCTAGCAACAAGACAGTTGAGATAGGATGGCTCTGCGGGATCAATCGGGGTGGCTGAGTTGAAATGGACTTTCCTGAGGATGGGGCCTAATGTGTGTTTTTGTGCATGAGGGCCTTGGAATGGGGCGGTGGCACCGGGACCCTGAAGTATTCTCCTAAACATTTGACATAGCTCCCATGCACAGTTTCCTTGTGGAGACGAGATTTGTTCTGATGGGTGCCACAGGAAACCCCCTATGCTTGTCTTGGAATCCAGGCATTTGAAGAGACATGCCTGTAAACCAAAGCAATGGATCCGATTTTGGCCTAGGGTCCTGTCTGTTTCCATCTCCTTTTCTGGGGACATCCATCTATGGTATGAGTGGAGGTAGATGCTCACCTGGTGTCAAACCACCCTTGTTTGTTCCGGGAGACCTACACTATTGGGATGGCCTCGGGGACTTTGGGGGGTTCTCCTAATTTGTACGATTTGGACAATGGAATGGGCAGAATTCCTATTCATTGGGTAGGCACAATCCTAATGGGTGGCTTCAGGGGCCCCAGCCTGGATGGTGTATGGCACAGGATTTTGAGGACAGAAGTCTGAAAACAAAAACTCAGCTTAGGTTTTGGGGACGTAGTTATGGCAGGCACAATCTACAAACCATAAGAAGAACTCTTCAGGATATGAAGAAAGAGCGAATCTGAGGCGCTTGCTCAGTCTTTTGTGTCTGGATTTTGTATCAACGATGGCCGTGGAATGTGGGGAGGCCTCATGGGCCATGGACGAATCTTCCTCTCTGTGGATTTGGCCCAGTCCCAATTGTTTTTCGTCAATCTGTGGGATGGGAGGTCTCCTTTCAGGTTTGTTACCTCAGGTGTCCCAACAAAAGAGGAATTCCAAAGCAGAGCCCTGAGGAAGAGTGAAGTGACAACCCAAACTATGGTTAAAAATTGGGGCCTAAGGGCATGGCAGGCCCCATATGCTGTCTCTTCATCCAGCCACTGAGAGGACTTAATTGAGGACTGGGCTCAGGCTGAGGGTCACAATGTGTGTTTGTGACCAATGTGGCACGCGAGCATGGGCGGGGCCTCATGGACCACACTGGTTTCAACAACACTGAACTTTGGACAACATGCCAATCACAAGGTCTCTTGCCATGGGGAAGGAGTTCGGATTTCTGCATTATTTTCAACCCTGGGCATTGGTTGGAGATAAGGTCTATGTTCTGAAGCCTGAGAAATTGGGAAGAGATGACGACCTAAGGCCATGGCAGGTTGTTGTGCTCAGTGTGCGGTCAGCTGCCTTGGTGTTGGTCAGGAAGTTCGGGCTCATGTTGTGTCAGAAAGTGCATTAGTGCCCAGTTTAGACTGTATAATTTGGGTACAGTCGAGTGCCTGTAGATTGTTCCGCATTTGAGGAGCCTGGGCAGCTCATTAGGCAAGATATTTTTCTAGAGGGCAGGTAGAGTGCTGCATTGGGGCTCCGGAATTGCCAAACGTGAGGGCTTCTGGGCCAGGAGTGTGAGGACAGATGTCTGAGAACTCAAGCTAGACTTGGGCTTCAGGCCGAGGGCCCGGCAGGTACCCCCTGCAATCTGAAACGATATCTCATGCATCAGAAGTAACGGCGAGGATTAGACATTGGCTCTGGTTGGAGTTTCTGTGCATGACTGCCCCTTCATGAACGGAGCGGAATCTCAAGGCCATGGAGGTTTTCCCACGTTGGGAGTTGTGGGATGCCCCCTTCAAGCATTCCTTCTGCGGGACAATTGAGACCTGTTGGGCAGCTCCAGCACATCCCATATGGAATGACTCCAGAGCACCGTTCGAGGATGAATGCCAGGGAAGCCCGCCTCGCATTCCACTTGTCTCCTAGCAACAAGACAGTTGAGATCGAATGGATCTGCGGGAGCAACCGGGGTGGCTATTAAAATGGACTTTCCTGAGGATGGGGCCTAATGTGTGTTTTTGTCCATGAGGGCCTTGGAATGGGGCGGTGGCACCGGGACCCTGAAGTATTCTCCTAAACATTTGACATAGCTCCCATGCACAGTTTCCTTGTGGAGACGAGATTTGTTCTGATGGGTGCCTCAGGAAACCCATTATGCTGTTCTTGGAATCCAGGTATTTGAGGAGACATGCCTGTAAACCAAAGCAATGGATCCAATTTTGGCCTAGGGCCCTGTCTGTTTCCATCTCCTTCTCTTGGGACATCCATCAATGGTATGAGTGGAGGTAGATGCTCAGCTGGTGTCAGACCGCCCTTGTTTGTCCCGGGGGACCTACAATATTGAGATGGCCTCGGAGACTTTGGAGGGTTCTCCTACTTTGTACGATTTTGGACAATGGAATGGGCAGAATTCCTATTCATTGGGTAGGCACAGTCCTAATGGGTGGCTTCAGGGGCCCCAGCCTGGATGGTGTAAGGCCCAGGACTTTGAGGACAGAAGTCTGAAAACACAAACTCAGCTTAGGGTTTGGGGAAGTAGGTATGGCATGCCCAGTCTACAAACCATGAGAAGAACTCTTCAGGATATGAATTAAGAGCGAGTCTGAGGCGCCTGCTCAGGCTTTTGTGTCTGAATTTTTATCAACGATGGCCGTGGAATGTGTGGAGGCCTCATGGGCCATGGACGAATCTTCCTCTCTGTGGATTTGGCCCAGTCCCAATTGATTTTCGTCCAAATGTGGGATGGGAGGTATCCTTTCAGGTTTGTTTGTGGCTTGCAGGCATGGGCGGGGCTTCATGGGTCACACTGGTTTCAACTACACTGAAGTTTGGACAATATGCCAATCACAAGGTCTCTTGCCATGGGGAAAGAGTTCTGATTTCTGCATCATTTTCAACCCTGGGCAGTGGTTGGAGATAAGGTCTAGGTTCGGAAGCCTGAAAACCGCAGTTGGGAAGAGATGATGACCTAAGGCCATGGTGAGACTGATGTGCTCAGTGTGCGGTCAGCTGCCTGGTTGTTGGTCAGGAGGTTCGGGCTCAGGGTGTGTAAGACAGTGCATTTGTGCCCAGGTTAGACTCTATAATTTGGGTATAGTCGAGTGCCGTGTAGGTTGATCCTCATTTAAGGTGCCTGGGCAGCTCATTAGGCAAGATATTTTTTCTAGACGGCAGGCAGAGTGCTGCATTGTGGGTCCGGAATTGCCAAACGTGAGGGCTTCTGGGCCAGTAGTATGAGGACAGAAGTCTGAGAACACAAGCTAGACTTGGGCTTCAGGCCAAGGGCAAGGCAGGTACCCCCTGCACATCTGAACCAATATCTCATGCATCTGAAGTCACGGCGAGGATCAGACGTTGGCTCAGGTTGTAGTTTCTGTGCATGACTGCCCCTTCATGAACGGAGAGGAAACTCAAGGCCATGAAGTTTTTCCCACGTTGGGAGTTGTGGGATGCCCCCTTCAAGGATTCCTTCTGCGGGACAATTGAGACCTGTTGGGCAGCTCCAAAACATCCCATATGGAATGACTCCAGAGCACCGTTCGAGGATGGATGCCAGGGAAGCACGCCTCGCATTCCAATTGTCTTCTAGCAACAAGACAGTTGAGATCAGATGGCTCTGCGGGAGCAACCGGGGTGGCTGAGATGAAATGGACATTCCTGAGCATGGGGCCTAATGTGTGTTTGTGTCCATGAGGAACTTGGAATGGAGCGGTGGCACCGGGACTCTGAAGTATTCTCCTAAGATTTTGACATAGGTCCCATGCACAAGTTTCCTCGTGGAGACGAGATTTTTTCTGATGGGTGCCTCAGGAAACAACCTATGCTGGTATTGGAATCCAGGATTTTGAGGAGACATGCCTGTAAACCAAAGCAATGGATCCTATTATGGCCTAGGGACCTGTCTGGTATCATATCCTTCTCTGGGGACATCAATCTATGGTTTGAGTAGACGTAGATACTCAGCTGGTGTCAGACCGCCCTTGTTTTTCCACTGAGACCTACATATTGGGATGGCCTCCGGGACTTTGGAGGGTTCTACTAATTTGTACAATTTTGGACAATTGAATGGGCAGAATTCCCATGCATGGGGTAGGCACAGTCCTAATGTGTGGCTCCAGGGGCCCCAGCCTGGAGGGTGTGTGGCCCAGGACTTTGAGGACAGAAGTCTGAAAACACAAACTCAGCTTAAGTTTGGGGACGTAGGTATGGCAGGCCCAATCTACAAACCATGAGAAGAACTCTTCAGGATATGAAGAAAGAGGGAGTCTGAGGCCCTTCTCAGGTTTTGGTCTCTGGATTTTGTGTCAACGATGGCCGTGGAATGTGGGGAGGCCTATGGGCCATGGACAAATCTTCCTTTCTGTGGATTTGGCCCAGTCCCAATTGTTTTTGTCAATCTGTGGGATGGGAG
Organism: Mustela nivalis; assembly: GCF_964662115.1. Lineage (NCBI taxonomy): Eukaryota > Metazoa > Chordata > Mammalia > Carnivora > Mustelidae > Mustela > Mustela nivalis. The sequence continues at coordinate 186,398 of NW_028135756.1, read as the reverse complement.
GTCTCCTTTCAGGTTTGTTACCTCGGGTGTCCCAACCAAAGAGGAATTCCAAAGCAGAGCCCTGGGGAAGAGTGAAGGGACAACCCAAACTATGGTTAAAATTTGGGGCCTAGGGGCATGGCAGGCCCCATATGCTGTCTCTTCATCCAGCCACTGAGAGGCCTTACTTGAGGACTGGGCTCAGGCTGAGGGTCACAATGTGTGTTTGTGACCAATGTGGCTTGCGAGCATGGGCAGGGCCTCAAGGGCCACACTGGTTTCAACTACACTGATCTTTGGACAACATGCCAATCACAAGGTCTCTTGCCATGGGGAAGGAGTTCTTATTTCTGCATCATTTTCAACCCTGGGCAGTGGTTGGAGATAAGGTCTAGGTTTGGAAGCCTTAAAACCGCAGTTGGGAGAGGTGATGACATAAGGCCATGGTGGGTCTGATATGCTCAGTGTGCGGTCAGCTGCCTGGTTGTTGGTCAGTAGGTTCGGGCTCAGGTTGTGTCAGACAGTGCATTTGTGCCCAGGTTAAACTCTATAATTTGGGTACAGTCGAGTGCCGTGTAGGTTGATCCTCATTTGAGGTGCCTGGGCAACTCATTAGGCAAGATATTTTTTCTCGATGGCAGGCAGAGTGCTGCATTGTGGGCCCGGAATTGGAAAACTTGAGGGATTCTGGGCCAGTAGTGTGAGGACAGAAGTCTGAGAACACAAGCTAGACCATGGCTAAAGGCCGAGGGCAAGGCAGGTACCCCCTGCACATCTGAACCAATATGATCATGCATCTGAAGTCACGGCGAGGATCAGACGTTGGCTCAGGTTGTAGTTTCTGTGCATGACTGCCCCTTCATGAACGGAGAGGAATCTCAAGGCCATGGAGGTTTTCCCACGTTGGGAGTTCTTGGATGCCCCCTTCAAGGATTCCTTCTGCGGGACAATTGAGACCTGTTTGGCAGCTCCAAAATATCCCATATGGAATGACTCCAGAGCACCGTTCAAGGATGGATGCCAGGGAAGCCCGCCTCGCATTCCAATTGTCTCCTAGCAACAAGACAGTTGAGATCGGATGGCTCTGCAGGAGCAAACGGGGTGGCGGGGTTGAAATGGACTTTCCTGAGCATGGGGTCTAATGTGCGTTTGTGTCCATTAGGACCTTGGAATGGGGCGGTGGCACCGGGACTCTGACGTATTCTCCTAATATTTTGACAGGTCCCATGCACAAGTTTCCTCGTGGAGATGAGATTTCTTCTGATGGGTGCCTCATGAAACCCCCTATGCTGGTATTGGAATCCAGGATTTTGAGGAGACATGTCTGTAAACCAAAGCAATGAATCCGATTATGGCCTAGGGTCCTGTCTGGTACCATATCCTTCTCTGGGGACATATCTTGGAATGAGTGGAGGTTGATGCTCAGCTGCTGTCAGACCGCCCTTGTTTGTCCACTGAGACCTACATATTGGGATGGCCTCGGGGACTTTGGAGATTTCTCCTAATTTGTACAATTTTGGACAATGGAATGCGCAGAATTACCATCCATGGGGTAGGCACAGTCCTAATGTGTGGCTCCAGGGGCCCCAGCCTCGAGAGTGTGTGGCCCAGGACTTTGAGGACAGAAGTCTGAAAACACAAACTCAGCTTAGGTTTGGGGACGTAGGTATGGCAGGCCCAATCTACAAACCATGAGAAGAACTGTTCAGGATATGAAGAAAGAGCGAGTCTGAGGCGCTTGCTCAGGCTTTGGTCTCTGGATTTTGTGTCAACGATGGCCGTGGAATGTGGGGAGGCCTCATGGGCCATGGACGAATCTTCCTCTCTGTGGATTTGGCCCGGTCCCCATTGTTTTTCGTCAATCTGTGGGATGGGAGGTCTCCTTTCAGGTTTGTTACCTCAGGTGTCCCAACCAAAGAGGAATTCCAAAGCAGAGCCCTGGGGAAGAGTGAAGGGACAACCCAAACTATGGTTAAAATTTGGGGCCTAGGGGCATGGCAGGCCCCATATGCTGTCTCTTCATCCAGCCACTGAGAGGCCTTACTTGAGGACTGGGCTCAGGCTGAGGGTCACAATGTGTGTTTGTGACCAATGTGGCTCGCGAGCATGGGCGGGGCCTCATGGGCCACACTGGTTTCAACTACACTGAACTTTGGACAACATGCCAATCAAAAGGTCTCTTGCCATGGGGAAGGAGTTCTGATTTCTGCATCATTTTCAACCCTGGGCAGTGGTTGGACATAAGGTCTAGGTTCGGAAGCCTGAAAACCGCAGTTGAGAAGAGATGATGACCTAAGGCCATGGTGGTTCTGATGTGCTCAGTGTGCGGTCAGCTGCCTGGTTTTTGGTCAGGAAGTTCGGGCTCAGGTTGTGTCAGACAGAGCAATTGTGCCCAGGTTAGACTCTATAATTGGGTATAGTCGAGTGCCGTGTAGGTTGATCCTCATTTAAGGTGCCTGGGCAGCTCATTAGGTAAGATATTTTTTCTAGTGGGAAGGCACAGTGCTGCATTGTGGGTCCGGAATTGCCAAACTTGAGGGCTTCTGGGCCAGTAGTGTGAGGACAGAAGTCTGAGACCACAAGCTAGACTTGGGCTTCAGGCCGAGGGCAAGGCAGGTACCTCCTGCACATCTGAACCAATATCTCATGCATCTGAAGTCACGACGAGGATCAGACGTTGGCTCAGATTGTAGTTTCTGTGCATGACTGCCCCTTCATGAACGGAGAGGAATCTCAAGGCCATGGAGGTTTTCCCACGTTGGGAGTTGTGGGATGCCCCCTTCAAGGATACCTTCTGAGGGACAATTGAAACCTGTTGGGCAGCTCCAAAACATCCCATATGGAATGACTCCAGAGCACCTTTCGAGGATGGAGGCCAGGAAAGACCGCCTCGCATTCCAATTGTCTCCTAGTAACAATACAGTTGAGATCGGATGGCTCTGCGTGAGCAACCGGGGTGGCTGAGTTGAAATGGACTTTCCTGAGCATGGGGCATAATGTGTGTTTGTGTCCATGAGGACCTTGGAATGGGGCGGTGGCACCGGGACTCTGAAGTATTCTCCTAAGATTTTGACATAGGTGCAATGTACAAGTTTCCTCGTGGAGACGAGATATTTTCTGATGGGTTCCTCAGGAAACCCCCTCTGCTGGTATTGGAATCCAGGATTTTGTGGATTCATGCCTGTAAAACAAAGCAATGGATCCGATTACGGCCTAGGGTCCTGTCTGGTTCCATCTCCTTCTCTGAGGACATCCATCTATGGTATGAGAGGAGGTAGATGCTCAGCTGGTGTCAGACCGCCCTTGTTTGTCCACTGAGAACTACATATTGGATGGCCTCGGGGACTTTGGAGGGTTCTCCTAATTTGTACAATTTTGGACAATGGAATGGGCAGAATTCCCATGCATTGGGTAGGCATTGTCCTAATGTGTGGCTCCAGGGACCCCAGCCTGGAGGGTGTGTGGCCCAGGACTTTGAGGACAGAAGTCTGATAACACAAACTCAGCTTAGGTTTGGGGACGCAGGTATGGCAGTCCCAATGTACAAACCATGAGAAGAACTCTTCAGGACATGAAGAAAGAGCGATTCTGAGGCGCTTGCTCAGGATTTGGTCTCTGGATTTTGTGTCAACGATGGCCGTGGAATGTGGGGAGGCCTCATGGGCCATGGACGAATCTTCCTCTCTGTGGATTTGGCCCGGTCCCCATTGTTTTTCGTCAATCTGTGGGATGGGAGGTCTCCTTTCAGGTTTGTTACCTTAGGTGTCCCAACCAAAGAGGAATTAAGCAGAGCCTTTGGGAATAGTGAAGTGACAACCCAAACTATGGTTAAAATTTGGGGCCTAGGGGCATGGCAGGCCCCATATGCTGTCTCTACATCCATCCACTGAGAGACCTTACTTGAAGACTGGGCTCAGGCTGAGTGTCACAATGTGTGTTTGTGACCAATGTGGCTCGCGAGCATGGGCGGGGCCTCATGGGCCACATTGGTTTCAACTACACTGAACTTTGGACAACATGCCAACCACAAGGTTTCTTGCCATGGGGAAGGAGTTCTGATTTCTGCATCACCTTCAACCCTCGGCAGTGGTAGGAGATAAGGTCTAGGTTCGGAAGCCTGAAAACCGCAGTTTGGAAGAGATGATGACCTAAGGCCATGGTGGGTCTGATGTGCTCAGTGTGCGGTCAGCTGCCTGGTTGTTGGTCGGGAGGTTCGGGCTCAGGTTTTGTTAGACAGTGCTAGTGCCCAGGTTAGACTCTATAATTTGGGTACAGTCGAGTGCCGTGTAAGTTGATCCTCATTTGAGGTGCCTGCGCAGCTCATTAGGCATGATATTTTTTCTAGAGGGCAGGCACAGTGCTGCATTGTGGGTCTGGAATTGCCAAACTTGAGGGCTTCTGGGCCAGTAGTGTGAGGACAGAAGTCTGAGAACACAAGCTAGACTTGGGCTTCAGGCCGAGGGCAAGGCAGGTACCCCCTGCACATCTGAACCAATATCTCATGCATCTGAAGTCACGGCGAGGATCAGGCGTTGGCTCAGGTTGTAGTTTCTGTGCATGACTGCCCCTTCATGAACGGAGAGGTATCTCAAGGCCATGGAGGTTTTCCCACGTTGGGAGTTATGGGATGCCCCCTTCAACGATACCTTCTGCGGGACATGAGACCTGTTGGGCAGCTCCAACACATCCCATATGGAATTACTCCAGAGCACCGATCGAGGATGGATGCCAAGGAAGCCCGCCTCGCATTCCAATTGTCTCCTAGCAACAAGACAGATGAGATCGGATGGCTATTGGGAGCAACCGGGGTGGCTGAGTTGAAATGGACTTTCCTGAGCATGGGGCCTAATGTGTGTTTGTGTCCATGAGGACCTTGGAATGGGGCGGTGACACCGGGACTCTGAATTATTTTTTAAGATTTTGACATAGGTCCCATGCACAAGTTTCCTCGTGGAGACGAGACTTTTTCTGATGGGTGCCTCAGGAAACCCCCTATGCTGGTATTGGAATCCAGGCTTTTGAGGAGACATGCCTGTAAACCAAAGCAATGGATCCGATTATGGCCTAGGGTCCTGTCTGGTTCCTTCTCATTCTCTGGGGACATCCATCTATGGTATGAGTGGAAGTAGATGCTCAGCTGGTGTCAGACCGCCCTTGTTTGTCCACAGAGACCTACATATTGCGATGGCCTCAGGGAATTTGGAGGGTTATCCTAATTTGTACAATTTTGGACAATGTAATGGGCAGAATTCCCATGTATGGGGTAGGCATAGTCCTATTGTGTGGCTCCAGGGGCCCCAGCCTGGAGGGTGTGCGGCCCAGGACTTTGAGGACAGAAGTCTGAAAACACAAACTCAGCTAAGGTTTTGGGACGTAGGTATGGGAGGCCCAATCTACAAACCATGAGAAGTATCCCTCAGGATATGAAGAAAGAACGAGTCTGAGGCACTTGCTCAGGCTTTTGTTTCTGGACAAAACAACAATGGCTGTAGAATGTGGGGAGGTCTCATGGGATATGGACGAATCTTCCTCTCTGTGGATTTGGCCCGGTCCCAATAGTTTTTCTTCAATTGTCGGATGGGAGGTCTCCTTTCAGGTTTATTACCTCAGGTGTCCGAACAAAATAGGAATTCCAAAGCAGAGCCCTGGGGAAGAGTGAAGGGACAACCCAAACTATGGTTAAAAATTGGGGCCTAGGTGCATGGCAGGCCCAATATGCTGTCTCTTCATCCAGCCACTGAGAGGCCTTACTTGAGGACTGGGCTCATGCTGAGGGTCACAAAGTGTGTTTGTGACCAATGTGGCCCGCGAGCATGGGCGGGGCCTCATGGGCCACACTGGTTTCAACTACACTGGACTTTGGACAACCTGCCAAACACAAGGTCTCTGGCCATGGGGAATGTGTTCTGATATCTGCATCATTTTCAACCCTGGGCAGTGGTTGGAGATAAGGTCTAGGTTCTGAAGCCTGAAAAACCGAAGTTGGGAAGAGATGACGACCTAAGGCCATGGCGGGTCTGATATGCTCAGTGTGCGGTCAGCTGCCTGGGTGTTGGTCAGGAGGTTCGGGCTCAGGTTGTGTCAGTCAGTGCATTAGTCCCAGGTTAGACTATATGATTTGGGTACAGTCGAGTGCCGTATAGGTTTATCCTCATTTGAGGTGCCTGGGGAGCTCAATAGGCAAGATATTTTTTCTAGAGGGCAGGCAGAGTGCTGCACTTTGGTTCCAGAATTGCCAAACTTGAGGGCTTCTGGGCCAGGAGTGTGAGGACATAAGTCTGAGAACATAAGCTAGACTTGGGCTTCAGGCCGAGGGCACGGCAGGTACCTCCTGCAGATCTGAACCAATATTTCATGCATCTGAAGTCACGGCGAGGATCAGACGTTGGCTCGGGTTGGAGTTTCTGTGCATGACTGCCCCTTCATGAACGGAGCGGAATCTCAAGGCCATGGAGGTTTTCCCACGTTGGGAGTTGTGGGATGCCCCCTTCAAGGATTCCTTCTGCGGGACAATTGAGACCTGTTGGGCAGCTCCAGGACATCCCATAGGGAATGACTCCAGAGCACCGTTCGAGGATCGATGCCAGGGAATCCCGCCTCGTATTCCAATTTTCTCCCAGCAACAAGACAGTTGAGTTTTGATGGCTCTGCGGGAGCAATCGGGGCGGCTGTGTTGAAATGGACTTTCCCGAGGTTGGGGCCTAATGTGTGTTTGTGTCCATGAGGGCCTTGGAATGGGGCGGTGACACCGGGACCCTGAAGTATTCTCCTAAGCTTTTGACATAGGTCCCATACACAAGTATCCTTGTGGAAACGAGATTTGTTCTGAGGGGTGCCTCAGAAACCCACTATGCTGGTCTTGGAATCCAGGCTTTTGAGGAGACATGTCTGTAAACCAAAGCAATGGATCCGAATATGGCCTAGGGTCCTGTCTGGTTCCATCTTCTTCTCTGGGGACATCCATTTATGATATGAGTGGAGGTAGATGCTCGGCTGGTGTCAGACCGCCCTTGTTTGTCCCCGGAGACCTACACTATTGGGATGGCCTTGGGGACTTTGGAGAGTTCTCCTAATTTGTACGATTTTGGATAATGGAATGGGCAGAATTCCCATGTATTGGGTAGGCACAGTCCTAATGTTTGGCTCCAGAGGCCCCAGCCTGGAGGGTGTGTGGCCCAGGAATCAGAGGACAGAAATCTGAAAACACAAACTCAGCTTAGGTTGGGAACGTAGGTATGGCAGGGCCAATCTACAAACCATGAGAAGCACTCTTCAGGATATGAAGAAAGAGCGAGTCTGAGGCGCTTGCTCAGGCTTTTGTCTCTGGATTTTGTATCAAAGATGGGCGTGGAACGTGGGGAGGCCTCATGGGCAATGGACGAATCTTCCTCTCTGTGGATTTGGCCCGGTCCCAATTTCTTTCCATCAATCTGTGGGATGGGAGGTCTCCTCTCAGGTTTGTTACCTCAGGTGTCCCAATCAAAGAGGAATTCCAAAGCAGAGCCCTGGGGAAGAGTGAAGGGACAACCCAAACGATGGTTATAAATTGGGGCCTAGGGGCATGGCAGACCCAATATGCTGTCTCTTCATCTAGCCACTGAGTGGCCTTACTTAAAGACTGGGCACAGGCTGAGGGTCAGCATGTGTGTTTGGGACCAATATGGCCCGCGAGCGTGGGCGGGGCCTCATGGGCCACACTCGTTTCAACTACACTGAACTTTGGATAACATGCCAATCACAAGGTCTCTTGCCATGGGGAAGGAGCTCTGATTTCTGCATCATTTTCAACCCTGGGCAGTGTTTGGAGATAAGGTCTACGTTCTGAAGCCTGAAAACCGCAGTTGGGAAGAGATGACGACCTAAGGCCATGGCGGGTCTGATGTGCTCAGTGTGCGGTCAGCTGCCTGGTTGTTGGTCCGGAGGTTCGGGTTCATGTTGTGTCAGACAGTGAATTAGTACCCAGGTTAGACTATATAATTCAGGTACAGTCGAGAGCCGTGTAGGTTTATCCTCATTTGAGGTGCCTGGGCTACTCAATAGGCAATATATTTTTTCTAGAGGCAGGCAGAGTGCTGCATTGTGGGTCCGGTATTGCCAAACATGAGGGATTCTGGACCAGTAGTGTGAGGACAAGTCTGAGAACAGAAGCTAGACTTGGGCTTCAGGCCGAGGGCACGGCTGGTACCCCCTGCAGATCTGAACGAATATCTCATGCTTCTGAAGTCACGGCGAGGATCAGACGTTGGCTCGGGTTGGAGTTTCTGTGCATGACTGCCCCTTCAAGAACGGAGCGGAATCTCAAGGCCATGGAGGTTTTCCCACGTCGGGAGTTGTGGGATGCCCCCTTCAAGGATTCCTTCTGCGGGACAATTGAGACCTGTTGGGCAGCTCCAGGATATCCCATATGGAAGGACTCCAGAGCACCGTTCGGGGTGGATGCCTGGGAAGCGGGCCTCGCATTCCAAATGTCTCCTAGCAACAAGACAGTTGAGATCGGATAGCTCTGCGGGAGCAACCGGCGTGGCTGAGTTGAAATGGACTTTTAGGATCGGGCCCATTGTGTGTTTGTGTCCATGAGGGCCTTGGAATGGGGCGTTGGCACCGGGACCCTGAAGTATTCTCCTAAGCTTTTGACATACCTCCCATGCACAAGTTTCCTTGTGGAGATGAGATTTGTTCTGAGGGGTGCCTCAGGAAACCCCCTATGCTGGTCTTGGAATCCAGGCTTTTGAGGAGACATGCCTGTAAACCAAAACAATGGATCCGATTATGGCCTAGGGTCCTGTCTGGTTCAATCTTCTTCTCTGGTGATATCCATCTATGGAATGAGTGGAGGGAGATGCTCACCTGGTGTCACACCGCCTTTGTTTGTCCCTGTAGACCTACACTATTGGGATGGCCTCGGGGACTTTGGAGAGTTTTCTTAATTGGTGAGATTTTGGACAATGGAATGGGCAGAATTCCCATGGATTGGGTAGGCACAGTCCTAATGTGTGGCTCCAGGGGCCCCAGCCTGGAGGGTGTGCGGCCCAGGACTTTGAGGACAGAAGTCTGAAAACACAAACTCAGCTAAGGTTTTGGGACGTAGGTATGGGAGGCCCAATCTACAAACCATGAGAAGTACCCCTCAGGATATGAAGAAAGAGCGAGTCTGAGGCACTTGCTCAGGCTTTTGTCTCTGGATTTTGTATCAACAATGGCTGTAGAATGTGGGGAGGCCTCATGGGATATGGACGAATCTTCCTCTCTGTGGATTTGGCCCGGTCCCAATAGTTTTTCTTCAATTGTCGGATGGGAGGTCTCCTTTCAGGTTTATTACCTCAGGTGTCCGAACAAAATAGGAATTCCAAAGCAGAGCCCTGGGGAAGAGTGAAGGGACAACCCAAACTATGGTTAAAAATTGGGGCCTAGGTGCATGGCAGGCCCAATATGCTGTCTCTTCATCCAGCCACTGAGAGGCCTTACTTGAGGACTGGGCTCATGCTGAGGGTCACAATGTGTGTTTGTGACCAATGTGGCCCGCGAGCATGGGCGGGGCCTCATGGGCCACACTGGTTTCAACTACACTGGACTTTGGACAACCTGCCAAACACAAGGTCTCTGGCCATGGGGAATGTGTTCTGATATCTGCATCCTTTTCAACCCTGGGCAGTGGTTGGAGATAAGGTCTAGGTTCTGAAGCCTGAAAAACCGAAGTTGGGAAGAGATGACGACCTAAGGCCATGGCGGGTCTGATATGCTCAGTGTGCGGTCAGCTGCCTGGGTGTTGGTCAGGAGGTTCGGGCTCAGGTTGTGTCAGTCAGTGCATTAGTCCCAGGTTAGACTATATGATTTGGGTACAGTCGAGTGCCGTATAGGTTTATCCTCATTTGAGGTGCCTGGGGAGCTCAATAGGCAAGATATTTTTTCTAGAGGGCAGGCAGAGTGCTGCACTTTGGTTCCAGAATTGCCAAACTTGAGGGCTTCTGGGCCCGGAGTGTGAGGACAGAAGTCTGAGAACACAAGCTAGACTTGGGCTTCAGGCTGAGGGCACGGCTGGTACCTCCTGCAGATCTGAACCAATATTTCATGCATCTGAAGTCACGGCGAGGATCAGACGTTGGCTCGGGTTGGAGTTTCTGTGCATGACTGCCCCTTCATGAACGGAGCGGAATCTCAAGGCCATGGAGGTTTTCCCACGTTGGGAGTTGTGGGATGCCCCCTTCAAGGATTCCTTCTGCGGGACAATTGAGACCTGTTGGGCAGCTCCAGGATATCCCATATGGAAGGACTCCAGAGCACCGTTCGGGGTGGATGCCTGGGAAGCGGGCCTCGCATTCCAAATGTCTCCTAGCAACAAGACAGTTGAGATCGGATAGCTCTGCGGGAGCAACTGGCGTGGCTGAGTTGAAATGGACTTTTAGGGTCGGGCCCATTGTGTGTTTGTGTCCATGAGGGCCTTGGAATGGGGCGTTGGCACCGGGACCCTGAAGTATTCTCCTAAGCTTTTGACATACCTCCCTTGCACAAGTTTCCTTGTGGAGATGAGATTTGTTCTGAGGGGTGCCTCATAAAACCCCCTATACTGGTATTCGAAACCAGGCTTTTGAGGAGACATGCCTGTAAACCAAAAGAATGGGCCGATTATGGCCTAGGGTCCTGTCTCGTTCAAACTTCTTCTCTGGTGATATCCATCTATGAAATGAGTGGAGAGAGATGCTCACCTGGTGTCACACCGCCCTTGTTTGCCCTGGAGACCTACACTATTGGGATGGCCTCGGGTACTTTGGAGAGTTTTCTTAATTGGTGAGATTTTGGACAATGGAATGGGCAGAATTCCCATGGATTGGGTAGGCACAGTCCTAATGTGTGGCTCAGGGGCCCCAGCCTGGAGGGTGTGTGGCCCAGGACTTTGAGGACAGAAGTCTGAAAACACAAACTCAGCTAAGGTTTTGGGACGTAGGTATGGGAGGCCCAATCTACAAACCATGAGAAGTACCCCTCAGGATATGAAGAAAGAGCGAGTCTGAGGCACTTGCTCAGGCTTTTGTCTCTGGATTTTGTATCAACAATGGCTGTAGAATGTGGGGAGGCCACATGGGATATGGACGAATCTTCCTCTCTGTGGATTTGGCCCGGTCCCAATAGTTTTTCTTCAATTGTCGGATGGGAGGTCTCCTTTCAGGTTTATTACCTCAGGTGTCCGAACAAAATAGGAATTCCAAAGCAGAGCCCTGGGGAAGAGTGAAGGGACAACCCAAACTATGGTTAAAAATTGGGGCCTAGGTGCATGGCAGGCCCAATATGCTGTCTCTTCATCCAGCCACTGAGAGGCCTTACTTGAGGAGTGGGCTCATGCTGAGGGTCACAATGTGTGTTTGTGACCAATGTGGCCCGCGAGCATGGCGGGGCCTCATGGGCCACACTGGTTTCAACTACACTGGACTTTGGACAACCTGCCAAACACAAGGTCTCTGGCCATGGGGAATGTGTTCTGATATCTGCATCATTTTCAACCCTGGGCAGTGGTTGGAGATAAGGTCTAGGTTCTGAAGCCTGAAAAACCGAAGTTGGGAGGAGATGACGACCTAAGGCCATGGCGGGTCTGATATGCTCAGTGTGCGGTCAGCTGCCTGGGTGTTGGTCAGGAGTTTCGGGCTCAGGTTGTGTCAGTCAGTGCATTAGTCCCAGGTTAGACTATATGATTTGGGTACAGTCGAGTGCCGTATAGGTTTATCCTCATTTGAGGTGCCTGGGGAGCTCAATAGGCAAGATATTTTTTCTAGAGGGCAGGCAGAGTGCTGCACTTTGGTTCCAGAATTGCCAAACTTGAGGGCTTCTGGGCCAGGAGTGTGAGGACAGAAGTCTGAGAACACAAGCTAGACTTGGGCTTCAGGCCGAGGGCACGGCAGGTACCTCCTGCAGATCTGAACCAATATTTCATGCATCTGAAGTCACGGCGAGGATCAGACGTTGGCTCGGGTTGGAGTTTCTGTGCATGACTGCCCCTTCATGAACGGAGCGGAATCTCAAGGCCATGGAGGTTTTCCCACGTTGGGAGTTGTGGGATGCCCCCTTCAAGGATTCCTTCTGCGGGACAATTGAGACCTGTTGGTCAGCTCCAGGACATCCCCTATGGAATGACTCCAGAGCACCGTTCGAGGATCGATGCCAGGGAATCCCGCCTCGCATTCCAATTTTCTCCTAGCAACAAGACAGTTGAGATCGGATAGCTCTGCGGGAGCAACCGGCGTGGCTGAGTTGAAATGGACTTTTAGGGTCGGGCCCATTGTGTGTTTGTGTCCATGAGGGCCTGGGAATGGGGCGTTGGCACCGGGACCCTGAAGTATTCTCCTAAGCTTTTGACATACCTCCCATGCACAAGTTTCCTTGTGGAGATGAGATTTGTTCTGAGGGGTGCCTCAGGAAACCCCTTATGCTGGTATTGGAATCCAGGCTTTTGAGGAGACATGCCTGTAAACCAAAACAATGGATCCGATTATGGCCTAGGGTCCTGTCTGGTTCAATCTTCTTCTCTGGTGATATCCATCTATGGAATGAGTGGAGGGAGATGTTCACCTGGTGTCACACCGCCCTTGTTTGTCCCTGGAGACCTACACTATTGGGATGGCCTCGGGGACTTTGGAGAGTTTTCTTAATTGGTGAGATTTTGGACAATGGAATGGGCAGAATTCCCATGGATTGGGTAGGCACAGTCCTAATGTGTGGCTCCAGGGGCCCCAGCCTGGAGGGTGTGCGGCCCAGGACTTTGAGGACAGAAGTCTGAAAACACAAACTCAGCTAAGGTTTTGGGACGTAGGTATGGGAGGCCCAATCTACAAACCATGAGAAGTACCCCTCAGGATATGAAGAAAGAGCGAGTCTGAGGCACTTGCTCAGGCTTTTGTCTCTGGATTTTGTATCAACAATGGCTGTAGAATGTGGGGAGGCCTCATGGGATATGGACGAATCTTCCTCTCTGTGGATTTGGCCCGGTCCCAATAGTTTTTCTTCAATTGTCGGATGGGAGGTCTCGTTTCAGGTTTATTACCTCAGGTGTCCGAACAAAATAGGAATTCCAAAGCAGAGCCCTGGGGAAGAGTGAAGGGACAACCCAAACTATGGTTAAAAATTGGGGCCTAGGTGCATGGCAGGCCCAATATGCTGTCTCTTCATCCAGCCACTGAGAGGCCTTACTTGAGGAGTGGGCTCATGCTGAGGGTCACAATGTGTGTTTGTGACCAATGTGGCCCGCGAGCATGGGCGGGGCCTCATGGGCCACACTGGTTTCAACTACACTGGACTTTGGACAACCTGCCAAACACAAGGTCTCTGGCCATGGGGAATGTGTTCTGATATCTGCATCATTTTCAACCCTGGGCAGTGGTTGGAGATAAGGTCTAGGTTCTGAATCCTGAAAAACCGAAGTTGGGAAGAGATGACGACCTAAGGCCATGGCGGGTCTGATATGCTCAGTGTGCGGTCAGCTGCCTGGGTGTTGGTCAGGAGGTTCGGGCTCAGGTTGTGTCAGTCAGTGCATTAGACCCAGGTTAGACTATATGATTTGGGTACAGTCGAGTGCCGTATAGGTTTATCCTCATTTGAGGTGCCTGGGCTACTCATTAGGCAATATATTTTTTCTAGAGGCAGGCAGAGTGCTGCATTGTGGGTCCGGTATTGCCAAACATGAGGGATTCTGGACCAGGAGTGTGAGGACAAGTCTGAGAACACAAGCTAGACTTGGGCTTCAGGCTGAGGGCACGGCTGGTACCCCCTGCAGATCTGAACGAATATCTCATGCTTCTGAAGTCACGGCGAGGATCAGACGTTGGCTCGGGTTGGAGTTTCTGTGCATGACTGCCCCTTCATGAACGGAGCGGAATCTCAAGGCCATGGAGGTTTTCCCACGTTGGGAGTTGTGGGATGCCCCCTTCAAGGATTCCTTCTGAGGGACAATTGAGACCTGTTGGGCAGCTCCAGGATATCCCATATGGAAGGACTCCAGAGCACCGTTCGGGGTGGATGCCTGGGAAGCGGGCCTCGCATTCCAAATGTCTCCTAGCAACAAGACAGTTGAGATCGCATAGCTCTGCGGGAGCAACCGGCGTGGCTGAGTTGAAATGGACTTTTAGGGTCGGGCCCATTGTGTGTTTGTGTCCATGAGGGCCTTGGAATGGGGCGTTGGCACCGGGACCCTGAAGTATTCTCCTAAGCTTTTGACATACCTCCCAAGCACAAGTTTCCTTGTGGAGATGAGATTTGTTCTGAGGGGTGCCTCAGGAAACCCCCTATGCTGGTATTGGAATCCAGGCTTTTGAGGAGACATGCCTATAAACCAAAACAATGGATCTGATTATGGCCTAGGGTCCTGTCTGGTTCAATCTTCTTCTCTGGTGATATCCATCTATGGAATGAGTGGAGGGAGATGCTCACCTGGTGTCACACCGCCCTTGCTGTCCCTGGAGACCTACACTATTGGGATGGCCTCGGGGACTTTGGAGAGTTTTCTTAATTGGTGAGAATTTGGACAATGGAATGGGCAGAATTCCCATGGATTGGGTAGGCACAGTCCTAATGTGTGGCTCCAGGGGCCTTAGCCTGGAGGGTGTGCGGCCCAGGACTTTGAGGACAGAAGTCTGAAAACACAAACTCAGCTAAGGTTTTGGGACGTAGGTATGGGAGGCCCAATCTACAAACCATGAGAAGTACCCCTCAGGATATGAAGAAAGAGCGAGTCTGAGGCACTTGCTCAGGCTTTTGTCTCTGGATTTTGTATCAACAATGGCTGTAGAATGTGGGGAGGCCTCATGGGATATGGACGAATCTTCCTCTCTGTGGATTTGGCCCGGTCCCAATAGTTTTTCTTCAATTGTCGGATGGGAGGTCTCCTTTCAGGTTTATTACCTCAGGTGTCCGAACAAAATAGGAATTCCAAAGCAGAGCCCTGGGGAAGAGTGAAGGGACAACCCAAACTATGGTTAAAAATTGGGGCCTAGGTGCATGGCAGGCCCAATATGCTGTCTCTTCATCCAGCCACTGAGAGGCCTTACTTGAGGACTGGGCTCATGCTGAGGGTCACAATGTGTGTTTGTGACCAATGTGGCCCGCGAGCATGGGCGGGGCCTCATGGGCCACACTGGTTTCAACTACACTGGACTTTGGACAACCTGCCAAACACAAGGTCTCTGGCCATGGGGAATGTGTTCTGATATCTGCATCATTTTCAACCCTGGGCAGTGGTTGGAGATAAGGTCTAGGTTCTGAAGCCTGAAAAACCGAAGTTGGGAAGAGATGACGACCTAAGGCCATGGCGGGTCTGATATGCTCAGTGTGAGGTCAGCTGCCTGGGTGTTGGTCAGGAGGTTCGGGCTCAGGTTGTGTCAGTCAGTGCATTAGTCCCAGGTTAGACTATATGATTAGGGTACAGTCGAGTGCCGTATAGGATTATCCTCATTTGAGGTGCCTGGGGAGCTCAATAGGCAAGATATTTTTTCTAGAGGGCAGGCAGAGTGCTGCACTTTGGTTCCAGAATTGCCAAACTTGAGGGCTTCTGGGCCAGGAGTGTGAGGACAGAAGTCTGAGAACACAAGCTAGACTTGGGCTTCAGGCCGAGGGCACGGCAGGTACCTCCTGCAGATCTGAACCAATATTTCATGCACCTGAAGTCACGGCGAGGATCAGACGTTGGCTCGGGTTGGAGTTTCTGTGCATGACTGCCCTTCATGAACGGAGCGGAATCTCAAGGCCATGGAGGTTTTCCCACGTTGGGAGTTGTGGGATGCCCCCTTCAATGATTCCTTCTGCGGGACAATTGAGACCTGTTGGGCAGCTCCAGGATATCCCATATGGAAGGACTCCAGAGCACCGTTCGGGGTGGATGCCTGGGAAGCGGGCCTCGCATTCCAAATGTCTCCTAGCAACAAGACAGTTGAGATCGCATAGCTCTGCGGGAGCAACCGGCGTGGCTGAGTTGAAATGGACTTTTAGGGTCGGGCCCATTGTGTGTTTGTGTCCATGAGGGCCTTGGAATGGGGCGTTGGCACCGGGACCCTGAAGTATTCTCCTAAGCTTTTGACATACCTCCCATGCACAAGTTTCCTTGTGGAGATGAGATTTGTTCTGAGGGGTGCCTCAGGAAACCCCCTATGCTGGTATTGGAATCCAGGCTTTTGAGGAGACATGCCTGTAAACCAAAACAATGGATCCGATTATGGCCTAGGGTCCTGTCTGGTTCAATCTTCTTCTCTGGTGATATCCATCTATGGAATGAGTGGAGGGAGATGCTCACCTGGTGTCACACCGCCTTTGTTTGTCCCTGTAGACCTACACTATTGGGATGGCCTCGGGGACTTTGGAGAGTTTTCTTAATTGGTGAGATTTTGGACAATGGAATGGGCAGAATTCCCATGGATTGGGTAGGCACAGTCCTAATGTGTGGCTCCAGGGGCCCCAGCCTGGAGGGTGTGCGGCCCAGGACTTTGAGGACAGAAGTCTGAAAACACAAACTCAGCTAAGGTTTTGGGACGTAGGTATGGGAGGCCCAATCTACAAACCATGAGAAGTACCCCTCAGGATATGAAGAAAGAGCGAGTCTGAGGCACTTGCTCAGGCTTTTGTCTCTGGATTTTGTATCAACAATGGCTGTAGAATGTGGGGAGGCCTCATGGGATATGGACGAATCTTCCTCTCTGTGGATTTGGCCCGGTCCCAATAGTTTTTCTTCAATTGTCGGATGGGAGGTCTCCTTTCAGGTTTATTACCTCAGGTGTCCGAACAAAATAGGAATTCCAAAGCAGAGCCCTGGGGAAGAGTGAAGGGACAACCCAAACTATGGTTAAAAATTGGGGCCTAGGTGCATGGCAGGCCCAATATGCTGTCTCTTCATCCAGCCACTGAGAGGCCTTACTTGAGGACTGGGCTCATGCTGAGGGTCACAATGTGTGTTTGTGACCAATGTGGCCCGCGAGCATGGGCGGGGCCTCATGGGCCACACTGGTTTCAACTACACTGGACTTTGGACAACCTGCCAAACACAAGGTCTCTGGCCATGGGGAATGTGTTCTGATATCTGCATCATTTTCAACCCTGGGCAGTGGTTGGAGATAAAGTCTAGGTTCTGAAGCCTGAAAAACCGAAGTTGGGAAGAGATGACGACCTAAGGCCATGGCGGGTCTGATATGCTCAGTGTGAGGTCAGCTGCCTGGGTGTTGGTCAGGAGGTTCGGGCTCAGGTTGTGTCAGTCAGTGCATTAGTCCCAGGTTAGACTATATGATTTGGGTACAGTCGAGTGCCGTATAGGATTATCCTCATTTGAGGTGCCTGGGGAGCTCAATAGGCAAGATATTTTTTCTAGAGGGCAGGCAGAGTGCTGCACTTTGGTTCCAGAATTGCCAAACTTGAGGGCTTCTGGGCCAGGAGTGTGAGGACAGAAGTCTGAGAACACAAGCTAGACTTGGGCTTCAGGCCGAGGGCACGGCAGGTACCTCCTGCAGATCTGAACCAATATTTCATGCATCTGAAGTCACGGCGAGGATCAGACGTTGGCTCGGGTTGGAGTTTCTGTGCATGACTGCCCCTTCATGAACGGAGCGGAATCTCAAGGCCATGGAGGTTTTCCCACGTTGGGAGTTGTGGGATGCCCCCTTCAAGGATTCCTTCTGCGGGACAATTGAGACCTGTTGGGCAGCTCCAGGATATCCCATATGGAAGGACTCCAGAGCACCGTTCGGGGTGGATGCCTGGGAAGCGGGCCTCGCATTCCAAATGTCTCCTAGCAACAAGACAGTTGAGATCGCATAGCTCTGCGGGAGCAACCGGCGTGGCTGAGTTGAAATGGACTTTTAGGGTCGGGCCCATTGTGTGTTTGTGTCCATGAGGGCCTTTGAATGGGGCGTTGGCACCGGGACCCTGAAGTATTCTCCTAAGCTTTTGACATACCTCCCATGCACAAGTTTCCTTGTGGAGATGAGATTTGTTCTGAGGGGTGCCTCAGGAAACCCCCTATGCTGGTATTGGAATCCAGGCTTTTGAGGAGACATGCCTGTAAACCAAAACAATGGATCCGATTATGGCCTAGGGTCCTGTCTCGTTCAAACTTCTTCTCTGGTGATATCCATCTATGGAATGAGTGGAGGGAGATGCTCACCTGGTGTCACACCGCCCTTGTTTGTCCCTGGAGACCTACACAATTGGGATGGCCTCGGGGACTTTGGAGAGTTTTCTTAATTGGTGAGATTATGGACAATGGAATGGGCAGAATTCCCATGGATTGGGTAGGCACAGTCCTAATGTGTGGCTCCAGGGGCCTTAGCCTGGAGGGTGTGCGGCCCAGGACTTTGAGGACAGAAGTCTGAAAACACAAACTCAGCTAAGGTTTTGGGACGTAGGTATGGGAGGCCCAATCTACAAACCATGAGAAGTACCCCTCAGGATATGAAGAAAGAGCGAGTCTGAGGCACTTGCTCAGGCTTTTGTCTCTGGATTTTGTATCAACAATGGCTGTAGAATGTGGGGAGGCCTCATGGGATATGGACGAATCTTCCTCTCTGTGGATTTGGCCCGGTCCCAATAGTTTTTCTTCAATTGTCGGATGGGAGGTCTCGTTTCAGGTTTATTACCTCAGGTGTCCGAACAAAATAGGAATTCCAAAGCAGAGCCCTGGGGAAGAGTGAAGGGACAACCCAAACTATGGTTAAAAATTGGGGCCTAGGTGCATGGCAGGCCCAATATGCTGTCTCTTCATCCAGCCACTGAGAGGCCTTACTTGAGGAGTGGGCTCATGCTGAGGGTCACAATGTGTGTTTGTGACAAATGTGGCCCGCGAGCATGGGCGGGGCCTCATGGGCCACACTGGTTTCAACTACACTGGACTTTGGACAACCTGCCAAACACAAGGTCTCTGGCCATGGGGAATGTGTTCTGATATCTGCATCATTTTCAACCCTGGGCAGTGGTTGGAGATAAGGTCTAGGTTCTGAAGCCTGAAAAACCGAAGTTGGGAAGAGATGACGACCTAAGGCCATGGCGGGTCTGATATGCTCAGTGTGCAGTCAGCTGCCTGGGTGTTGGTCAGGAGGTTCGGGCTCAGGTTGTGTCAGTCAGTGCATTAGTCCCAGGTTAGACTATATGATTTGGGTACAGTCGAGTGCCGTATAGGATTATCCTCATTTGAGGTGCCTGGGGAGCTCAATAGGCAAGATATTTTTTCTAGAGGGCAGGCAGAGTGCTGCACTTTGGTTCCAGAATTGCCAAACTTGAGGGCTTCTGGGCCAGGAGTGTGAGGACAGAAGTCTGAGAACACAAGCTAGACTTGGGCTTCAGGCCGAGGGCACGGCAGGTACCTCCTGCAGATCTGAACCAATATTTCATGCATCTGAAGTCACGGCGAGGATCAGACGTTGGCTCGGGTTGGAGTTTCTGTGCATGACTGCCCCTTCATGAACGGAGCGGAATCTCAAGGCCATGGAGGTTTTCCCACGTTGGGAGTTGTGGGATGCCCCCTTCAAGGATTCCTTCTGCGGGACAATTGAGACCTGTTGGTCAGCTCCAGGACATCCCATATGGAATGACTCCAGAGCACCGTTCGAGGATCGATGCCAAAGAATCCCGCCTCGCATTCCAATTTTCTCCTAGCAACAAGACAGTTGAGTTTTGATGGCTCTGCGGGAGCAATCGGGGCGGCTGTGTTGAAATGGACTTTCCCGAGGTTGGGGCCTAATGTGTGTTTATTTGTCCATGAGGGCCTTGGAATGGGGCGGTGACACCGGGACCCTGAAGTATTCTCCTAAGCTTTTGACATAGGTCCCATACACAAGTATCCTTGTGGAAACGAGATTTGTTCTGATGGGTGCCTCAGGAAACCCCCTATGCTGGTCTTGGAATCCAGGCTTTTAAGGAGACATGTCTGTAAACCAAAGCAATGGATCCGAATATGGCCTAGGGTCCTGTCTGGTTCCATCTTCTTCTCTGGGGACATCCATTTATGATATGAGTGGAGGTAGATGCTCAGCTGGTGTCAGACCGACCTTGTTTGTCCCCGGAGACCTACACTATTGGGATGGCCTCGGGGACTTTGGAGAGTTCTCCTAATTTGTACGATTTTGGATAATGGAATGGGCAGAATTCCCATGGATTGGGTAGGCACAGTCCTAATGTTGGCTCCAGGGGCCCCAGACTGTAGGGTGTGTGGCCCAGGAATCTGAGGACAGAAGTCTGAAAACACAAACTCAGCTTAGGTTGGGAACGTAGGTATGGCAGGGCCAATCTACAAACCATGAGAAGCACTCTTCAGGATATGAAGAAAGAGCGAGTCTGAGGCACTTGCTCAGGCTTTTGTCTCTAGATTTTGTATCAAAGATGGGCGTGGAACGTGGGGAGGCCTCATGGGCCATGGACGAATCTTCCTCTCTGTGGATTTGGCCCGGTCCCAATTTCTTTCTGTCAATCTGTGGGATGGGAGGTCTCCTCTCAGGTTTGTTACCTCAGGTGTCCCAACCAAAGAGGAATTCCAAAGCAGAGCCCTGGGGAAGAGTGAAGGGACAACCCAAACGATGGTTATAAATTGGGGCCTAGGGGCATGGCAGACCCAATATGCTGTCTCTTCATCCAGCCACTGAGTGGCCTTACTTAAAGACTGGGCACAGGCTGAGGGTCAGCATGTGTGTTTGTGACCAATGTGGCCCGCGAGCATGGGCGGGGCCTCATGGGCCACACTGGTTTCAACTACACTGAACTTTGGATAACATGCCAATCACAAGGTCTCTTGCCATGGGGAAGGAGCTCTGATTTCTGCATCATTTTCAACCCTGGGCAGTGTTTGGAGATAAGGTCTACGTTCTGAAGCCTGAAAAACCGAAGTTGGGAGGAGATGACGACCTAAGGCCATGGCGGGTCTGATATGCTCAGTGTGCGGTCAGCTGCCTGGGTGTTGGTCAGGAGGTTCGGGCTCAATTGTGTCAGTCAGTGCATTAGTCCCAGGTTAGACTATATGATTTGGGTACAGTCGAGTGCCGTATAGGTTTATCCTCATTTGAGGTGCCTGGGGAGCTCAATAGGCAAGATATTTTTTCTAGAGGGCAGGCAGAGTGCTGCACTTTGGTTCCAGAATTGCCAAACTTGAGGGCTTCTGGGCCAGGAGTGTGAGGACAGAAGTCTGAGAACACAAGCTAGACTTGGGCTTCAGGCCGAGGGCACGGCAGGTACCTCCTGCAGATCTGAACCAATATTTCATGCATCTGAAGTCACGGCGAGGATCAGACGTTGGCTCGGGTTGGAGTTTCTGTGCATGACTGCCCCTTCATGAACGGAGCGGAATCTCAAGGCAATGGAGGTTTTCCCACGTTGGGAGTTGTGGGATGCCCCCTTCAAGGATTCCTTCTGCGGGACAATTGAGACCTGTTGGGCAGCTCCAGGACATCCCATAGGGAATGACTCCAGAGCACCGTTCGAGGATCGATGCCAGGGAATCCCGCCTCGTATTCCAATTTTCTCCCAGCAACAAGACAGTTGAGTTTTGATGGCTCTGCGGGAGCAATCGGGGCGGCTGTGTTGAAATGGACTTTCCCGAGGTTGGGGCCTAATGTGTGTTTGTGTCCATGAGGGCCTTGGAATGGGGCGGTGACACCGGGACCCTGAAGTATTCTCCTAAGCTTTTGACATAGGTCCCATGCACAAGTTTCCTTGTGGAAACGAGATTTGTTCTGATGGGTGCCTCAAAAAAACCCCTATGCTGGTCTTGGAATCCAGGCTTTTGAGGAGACATGTCTGTATACCAAAGCAATGGATCCGAATATGGCCTAGGGTCCTGTCTGGTTCCATCTTCTTCTCTGGGGACATCCATTTATGATATGAGTGGAGGTAGATGCTCAGCTGGTGTCAGACCGCCCTTGTTTGTCCCCGGAGACCTACACTATTGGGATGGCCTCGGGGACTTTGGAGAGTTCTCCTAATTTGTACGATTTTGGATAATGGAATGGGCAGAATGCCCATGGATTGGGTAGGCACAGTCCTAATGTGTGGCTCCAGGGGCCCCAGCCTGGAGGGTGTGTGGCCCAGGAATCTGAGGACAGAAGTCTGAAAACACAAACTCAGCTTAGGTTGGGAACGTAGGTATGGCAGGGCCAATCTACAAACCATGAGAAGGACTCTTCAGGATATGAAGAAAGAGCGATTCTGAGGCGCTTGCTCAGGCTTTTGTCTCTGGATTTTGTATCAAAGATGGGCGTGGAACGTGGGGAGGCCTCATGGGCCATGGACGAATCTTCCTCTCTGTGGATTTGGCCCGGTCCCAATTTCTTTCTGTCAATCTGTGGGATGGGAGGTCTCCTCTCAGGTTTGTTACCTCAGGTGTCCCAACCAAAGAGGAATTCCAAAGCAGAGCCCTGGGGAAGAGTGAAGGGACAACCCAAACGATGGTTATAAATTGGGGCCTAGGGGCATGGCAGACCCAATATGCTGTCTCTTCATCCAGCCACTGAGTGGCCTTACTTAAAGACTGGGCACAGGCTGAGGGTCAGCATGTGTGTTTGTGACCAATGTGGCCCGCGAGCATGGGCGGGGCCTCATGGGCCACACTGGTTTCAACTACACTGAACTTTGGATAACATGCCAATCACAAGGTCTCTTGCCATGGGGAAGGAGCTCTGATTTCTGCATCATTTTCAACCCTGGGCAGTGTTTGGAGATAAGGTCTACGTTCTGAAGCCTGAAAACCGCAGTTGGGAAGAGATGACGACCTAAGGCCATGGCGGGTCTGATGTGCTCAGTGTGCGGTCAGCTTCCTGGGTGTTGGTCCGGAGGTTCTGGTTCAGGTTGTGTCAGACAGTGAATTAGTACCCAGGTTAGACTATATAATTCAGGTAGAGTCGAGAGCCGTGTAGGTTTATCCTCATTTGAGGTGCCTGGGCTACTCATTAGGCAATATATTTTTTCTAGAGGCAGGCAGAGTGCTGCATTGTGGGTCCGGTATTGCCAAACATGAGGGATTCTGGACCAGGAGTGTGAGGACAAGTCTGAGAACAGAAGCTAGACTTGGGCTTCAGGCCGAGGGCACGGCTGGTACCCCCTGCAGATCTGAACGAATATCTCATGCTTCTGAAGTCACGGCGAGGATCAGACGTTGGCTCGGGTTGGAGTTTCTGTGCATGACTGCCCCTTCATGAACGGAGCGGAATCTCAAGGCCATGGAGGTTTTCCCACGTTGGGAGTTGTGGGATGCCCCCTTCAAGGATTCCTTCTGAGGGACAATTGAGACCTGTTGGGCAGCTCCAGGATATCCCATATGGAAGGACTCCAGAGCACCGTTCGGGGTGGATGCCTGGGAAGCGGGCCTCGCATTCCAAATGTCTCCTAGCAACAAGACAGTTGAGATCGCATAGCTCTGCGGGAGCAACCGGCGTGGCTGAGTTGAAATGGACTTTTAGGGTCGGGCCCATTGTGTGTTTGTGTCCATGAGGGCCTGGGAATGGGGCGTTGGCACCGGGACCCTGAAGTATTCTCCTAAGCTTTTGACATACCTCCCAAGCACAAGTTTCCTTGTGGAGATGAGATTTGTTCTGTGGGGTGCCTCAGGAAACCCCCTATGCTGGTATTGGAATCCAGGCTTTTGAGGAGACATGCCTATAAACCAAAACAATGGATCCGATTATGGCCTAGGGTCCTGTCTGGTTCAATCTTCTTCTCTGGTGATATCCATCTATGGAATGAGTGGAGGGAGATGCTCACCTGGTGTCACACCGCCCTTGCTGTCCCTGGAGACCTACACTATTGGGATGGCCTCGGGGACTTTGGAGAGTTTTCTTAATTGGTGAGATTTGGACAATGGAATGGGCAGAATTCCCATGGATTGGGTAGGCACAGTCCTAATGTGTGGCTCCAGGGGCCTTAGCCTGGAGGGTGTGCGGCCCAGGACTTTGAGGACAGAAGTCTGAAAACACAAACTCAGCTAAGGTTTTGGGACGTAGGTATGGGAGGCCCAATCTACAAACCATGAGAAGTACCCCTCAGGATATGAAGAAAGAGCGAGTCTGAGGCACTTGCTCAGGCTTTTGTCTCTTGATTTTGTATCAACAATGGCTGTAGAATGTGGGGAGGCCTCATGGGATATGGACGAATCTTCCTCTCTGTGGATTTGGCCCGGTCCCAATAGTTTTTCTTCAATTGTCGGATGGGAGGTCTCCTTTCAGGTTTATTACCTCAGGTGTCCGAACAAAATAGGAATTGCAAAGCAGAGCCCTGGGGAAGAGTGAAGGGACAACCCAAACTATGGTTAAAAATTGGGGCCTAGGTGCATGGCAGGCCCAATATGCTGTCTCTTCATCCAGCCAATGAGAGGCCTTACTTGAGGACTGGGCTCATGCTGAGGGTCACAATGTGTGTTTGTGACCAATGTGGCCCGCGAGCATGGGCGGGGCCTCATGGGCCACACTGGTTTCAACTACACTGGACTTTGGACAACCTGCCAAACACAAGGTCTCTGGCCATGGGGAATGTGTTCTGATATCTGCATCATTTTCAACCCTGGGCAGTGGTTGGAGATAAGGTCTAGGTTCTGAAGCCTGAAAAACCGAAGTTGGGAAGAGATGACGACCTAAGGCCATGGCGGTTCTGATATGCTCAGTGTGCGGTCAGCTGCCTGGGTGTTGGTCAGGAGGTTCGGGCTCAGGTTGTGTCATTCAGTGCATTAGTCCCAGGTTAGACTATATAATTTGGGTACAGTCGAGTGCCGTATAGGTTTATCCTCATTTGAGGTGCCTGGGGAGCTCAATAGGCAAGATATTTTTTCTAGAGGGCAGGCAGAGTGCTGCACTTTGGTTCCAGAGTTGCCAAACTTGAGGGCTTCTGGGCCAGGAGTGTGAGGACAGAAGTCTGAGAACACAAGCTAGACTTGGGCTTCAGGCCGAGGGCACGGCAGGTACCTCCTGCAGATCTGAACCAATATTTCATGCATCTGAAGTCACGGCGAGGATCAGACGTTGGCTCGGGTTGGAGTTTCTGTGCATGACTGCCCCTTCATGAACGGAGCGGAATCTCAAGGCCATGGAGGTTTTCCCACGTTGGGAGTTATGGGATGCCCCCTTCAAGGATTCCTTCTGCGGGACAATTGAGACCTGTTGGTCAGCTCCAGGACATCCCATATGGAATGACTCCAGAGCACCGTTCGAGGATCGATGCCAAAGTATCCCGCCTCGCATTCCAATTTTCTCCTAGCAACAAGACAGTTGAGTTTTGATGGCTCTGCGGGAGCAATCGGGGCGGCTGTGTTGAAATGGACTTTCCCGAGGTTGGGGCCTAATGTGTGTTTATTTGTCCATGAGGGCCTTGGAATGGGGCGGTGACACCGGGACCCTGAAGTATTCTCCTAAGCTTTTGACATAGGTCCCATACACAAGTATCCTTGTGGAAACGAGATTTGTTCTGATGGGTGCCACAGGAAACCCCCTATGCTGGTCTTGGAATCCAGGCTTTTAAGGAGACATGTCTGTAAACCAAAGCAATGGATCCGAATATGGCCTAGGGTCCTGTCTGGTTCCATCTTCTTCTCTGGGGACATCCATTTATGATATGAGTGGAGGTAGATGCTCAGCTGGTGTCAGACCGACCTTGTTTGTCCCCGGAGACCTACACTATTGGGATGGCCTCGGGGACTTTGGAGAGTTCTCCTAATTTGTACGATTTTGGATAATGGAATGGGCAGAATTCCCATGGATTGGGTAGGCACAGTCCTAATGTTGGCTCCAGGGGCCCCAGACTGTAGGGTGTGTGGCCCAGGAATCTGAGGACAGAAGTCTGAAAACACAAACTCAGCTTAGGTTGGGAACGTAGGTATGGCAGGGCCAATCTACAAACCATGAGAAGCACTCTTCAGGATATGAAGAAAGAGCGAGTCTGAGGCGCTTGCTCAGGCTTTTGTCTCTGGATTTTGTATCAAAGATGGGCGTGGAACGTGGGGAGGCCTCATGGGCCATGGACGAATCTTCCTCTCTGTGGATTTGGCCCGGTCCCAATTTCTTTCTGTCAATCTGTGGGATGGGAGGTCTCCTCTCAGGTTTGTTACCTCAGGTGTCCCAATCAAAGAGGAATTCCAAAGCAGAGCCCTGGGCAAGAGTGAAGGGACAACCCAAACGATGGTTATAAATTGGGGCCTAGGGGCATGGCAGACCCAATATGCTGTCTCTTCATCCAGCCACTGAGTGGCCTTACTTAAAGACTGGGCACAGGCTGAGGGTCAGCATGTGTGTTTGTGACCAATGTGGCCCGCGAGCATGGGCGGGGCCTCATGGGCCACACTGGTTTCAACTACACTGAACTTTGGATAACATGCCAATCACAAGGTCTCTTGCCATGGGGAAGGAGCTCTGATTTCTGCATCATTTTCAACCCTGGGCAGTGTTTGGAGATAAGGTCTACGTTCTGAAGCCTGAAAACCACAGTTGGGAAGAGATGACGACCTAAGGCCATGGCGGGTCTGATGTGCTCAGTGTGCGGTCAGCTTCCTGGGTGTTGGTCCGGAGGTTCGGGTTCAGGTTGTGTCAGACAGTGAATTAGTACCCAGGTTAGACTATATAATTCAGGTACAGTCGAGAGCCGTGTAGGTTTATCCTCATTTGAGGTGCCTGGGCTACTCATTAGGCAATATATTTTTTCTAGAGGCAGGCAGAGTGCTGCATTGTGGGTCCGGTATTGCCAAACATGAGGGATTCTGGACCAGGAGTGTGAGGACAAGTCTGAGAACAGAAGCTAGACTTGGGCTTCAGGCCGAGGGCACGGCTGGTACCCCCTGCAGATCTGAACGAATATCTCATGCTTCTGAAGTCACGGCGAGGATCAGACGTTGGCTCGGGTTGGAGTTTCTGTGCATGACTGCCCCTTCATGAACGGAGCGGAATCTCAAGGCCATGGAGGTTTTCCCACGTTGGGAGTTGTGGGATGCCCCCTTCAAGGATTCCTTCTGCGGGACAATTGAGACCTGTTGGGCAGCTCCAGGATATCCCATATGGAAGGACTCCAGAGCACCGTTCGGGGTGGATGCCTGGGAAGCGGGCCTCGCATTCCAAATGTCTCCTAGCAACAAGACAGTTGAGATCGGATAGCTCTGCGGGAGCAACCGGCGTGGCTGAGTTGAAATGGACTTTTAGGATCGGCCCATTGTGTGTTTGTGTCCATGAGGGCCTTGGAATGGGGCGTTGGCACCGGGACCCTGAAGTATTCTCCTAAGCTTTTGACATACCTCCCATGCACAAGTTTCCTTGTGGAGATGAGATTTGTTCTGAGGGGTGCCTCAGGAAACCCCCTATGCTGGTATTGGAATCCAGGCTTTTGAGGAGACATGCCTGTAAACCAAAACAATGGATCCGATTATGGCCTAGGGTCCTGTCTGGTTCAATCTTCTTCTCTGGTGATATCCATCTATGGAATGAGTGGAGGGAGATGCTCACCTGGTGTCACACCGCCCTTATTTGTCCCTGGAGACCTACACTATTGGGATGGCCTCGGGGACTTTGGAGAGTTTTCTTAATTGGTGAGATTTTGGACAATGGAATGGGCAGAATTCCCATGGTTTGGGTAGGCACAGTCCTAATGTGTGGCTCCAGTGGCCGCAGCCTGGAGGGTGTGCGGCCCAGGACTTTGAGGACAGAAGTCTGAAAACACAAACTCAGCTAAGGTTTTGGGACGTAGGTATGGGAGGCCCAATCTACAAACCATGAGAAGTACCCCTCAGGATATGAAGAAAGAGCGAGTCTGAGGCACTTGCTCAGGCTTTTGTCTCTGGATTTTGTATCAACAATGGCTGTAGAATGTGGGGAGGCCTCATGGGATATGGACGAATCTTCCTCTCTGTGGATTTGGCCCAGTCCCAATAGTTTTTCTTCAATTGTCGGATGGGAGGTCTCCTTTCAGGTTTATTACCTCAGGTGTCCGAACAAAATAGGAATTCCAAAGCAGAGCCCTGGGGAAGAGTGAAGGGACAACCCAAACTATGGTTAAAAATTGGGGCCTAGGTGCATGGCAGGCCCAATATGCTGTCTCTTCATCCAGCCACTGAGAGGCCTTACTTGAGGACTGGGCTCATGCTGAGGGTCACAATGTGTGTTTGTGACAAATGTGGCCCGCGAGCATGGGCGGGGCCTCATGGCCACACTGGTTTCAACTACACTGGACTTTGGACAACCTGCCAAACACAAGGTCTCTGGCCATGGGGAATGTGTTCTGATATCTGCATCATTTTCAACCCTGGGCAGTGGTTGGAGATAAGGTCTAGGTTCTGAAGCCTGAAAAACCGAAGTTGGGAAGAGATGACGACCTAAGGCCATGGCGGTTCTGATATGCTCAGTGTGCGGTCAGCTGCCTGGGTGTTGGTCAGGAGGTTCGGGCTCAGGTTGTGTCATTCAGTGCATTAGTCCCAGGTTAGACTATATAATTTGGGTACAGTCGAGTGCCGTATAGGTTTATCCTCATTTGAGGTGCCTGGGGAGCTCAATAGGCAAGATATTTTTTCTAGAGGGCAGGCAGAGTGCTGCACTTTGGTTCCAGAATTGCCAAACTTGAGGGCTTCTGGGCCAGGAGTGTGAGGACAGAAGTCTGAGAACACAAGCTAGACTTGGGCTTCAGGCCGAGGGCACGACAGGTACCTCCTGCAGATCTGAACCAATATTTCATGCATCTGAAGTCACGGCGAGGTCTGACGTTGGCTCAGGTTGGAGTTTCTGTGCATGACTGCCCCTTCATGTACAGAGCGGAATCTCAAGGCCATGGAGGTTTTCCCACGTTGGGAGTTGTGGGATGCCCACTTCAAGGATTCCTTCTGCCGGACAATTGAGACCTGTTGGTCAGCTCCAGGACATCCCATATGGAATGACTCCAGAGCACCGTTCGAGGATCGATGCCAGGGAATTCCGCCTCGCATTCCAATTTTCTCCCAGCAACAAGACAGTTGAGTTTTGATGGCTCTGCGGGAGCAATCGGGGCGGCTGTGTTGAAATGGACTTTCCCGAGGATGGGGCCTAATGTGTGTTTCTGTCCATGAGGGCCTTGGAATGGGGCGGTGACACTGGGAGCATGAAGTATTCTCCTAAGCTTTTGACATAGGTCCCATGCACAAGTATCCTTGTGGAAACGAGATTTGTTCTGATGGGTGCCTCAAAAAAACCCCTATGCTGGTCTTGGAATCCAGGCTTTTGAGGAGACATGTCTGTAAACCAAAGCAATTGATCCGAATATGGCCTAGGGTCCTGTCTGGTTCCATCTTCTTCTCTGGGGACATCCATTTATGATATGAGTGGAGGTAGATGCTCAGCTGGTGTCAGACCGCCCTTGTTTGTCCCCGGAGACCTACACTATTGGGATGGCCTCGGGGACTTTGGAGAGTTCTCCTAATTTGTACGATTTTGGATAATGGAATGGGCAGAATTCCCATGGATTGGGTAGGCACAGTCCTAATGTTGGCTCCAGGGGCCCCAGCCTGGAGGGTGTGTGGCCCAGGAATCTGAGGACAGAAGTCTGAAAACACAAACTCAGCTTAGGTTGGGAACGTAGGTATGGCAGGGCCAATCTACAAACCATGAGAAGGACTCTTCAGGATATGAAGAAAGAGGGAGTCTGAGGCGCTTGCTCAGGCTTTTGTCTCTGGATTTTGTATCAAAGATGGGCGTGGAACGTGGGGAGGCCTCATGGGCCATGGACAAATCTTCCTCTCTGTGGATTTGGCCTGGTCCCAATCCCTTTACGTCAATCTGTGGGTTGGGAAGTGTCCTCTCAGGTTTGTTACCTCAGGTGTCCCAACCAAAGAGGAATTCCAAAGCAGAGCCCTGGGGAAGAGTGAAGGGACAACCCAAACGATGGTTATAAATTGGGGCCTAGGGGCATGGCAGACCCAATATGCTGTCTCTTCATCCAGCCACTGAGTGGCCTTACTTAAAGACTGGGCACAGGCTGAGGGTCAGCATGTGTGTTTGTGACCAATGTGGCCCGCGAGCATGGGCGGGGCCTCATGGGCCACACTGGTTTCAACTACACTGAACTTTGGATAACATGCCAATCACAAGGTCTCTTGCCATGGGGAAGGAGCTCTGATTTCTGCATCATTTTCAACCCTGGGCAGTGTTTGGAGATAAGGTCTACGTTCTGAAGCCTGAAAACCGCAGTTGGGAAGAGATGACGACCTAAGGCCATGGCGGGTCTGATGTGCTCAGTGTGCGGTCAGCTTCCTGGGTGTTGGTCCGGAGGTTCGGGTTCAGGTTGTGTCAGACAGTGAATTAGTACCCAGGTTAGACTATATAATTCAGGTACAGTCGAGAGCCGTGTAGGTTTATCCTCATTTGAGGTGCCTGGGCTACTCATTAGGCAATATATTTTTTCTAGAGGCAGGCAGAGTGCTGCATTGTGGGTCCGGTATTGCCAAACATGAGGGATTCTGGACCAGGAGTGTGAGGACAAGTCTGAGAACAGAAGCTAGACTTGGGCTTCAGGCCGAGGGCACGGCTGGTACCCCCTGCAGATCTGAACGAATATCTCATGCTTCTGAAGTCACGGCGAGGATCAGACGTTGGCTCGGGTTGGAGTTTCTGTGCATGACTGCCCCTTCATGAACGGAGCGGAATCTCAAGGCCATGGAGGTTTTCCCACGTTGGGAGTTGTGGGATGCCCCCTTCAAGGATTCCTTCTGCGGGACAATTGAGACCTGTTGGGCAGCTCCAGGATATCCCATATGGAAGGACTCCAGAGCACCGTTCGGGGTGGATGCCTGGGAAGCGGGCCTCGCATTCCAAATGTCTCCTAGCAACAAGACAGTTGAGATCGGATAGCTCTGCGGGAGCAACCGGCGTGGCTGAGTTGAAATGGACTTTTAGGATCGGCCCATTGTGTGTTTGTGTCCATGAGGGCCTTGGAATGGGGCGTTGGCACCGGGACCCTGAAGTATTCTCCTAAGCTTTTGACATACCTCCCATGCACAAGTTTCCTTGTGGAGATGAGATTTGTTCTGAGGGGTGCCTCAGGAAACCCCCTATGCTGGTATTGGAATCCAGGCTTTTGAGGAGACATGCCTGTAAACCAAAACAATGGATCCGATTATGGCCTAGGGTCCTGTCTGGTTCAATCTTCTTCTCTGGTGATATCCATCTATGGAATGAGTGGAGGGAGATGCTCACCTGGTGTCACACCGCCCTTATTTGTCCCTGGAGACCTACACTATTGGGATGGCCTCGGGGACTTTGGAGAGTTTTCTTAATTGGTGAGATTTTGGACAATGGAATGGGCAGAATTCCCATGGTTTGGGTAGGCACAGTCCTAATGTGTGGCTCCAGTGGCCGCAGCCTGGAGGGTGTGCGGCCCAGGACTTTGAGGACAGAAGTCTGAAAACACAAACTCAGCTAAGGTTTTGGGACGTAGGTATGGGAGGCCCAATCTACAAACCATGAGAAGTACCCCTCAGGATATGAAGAAAGAGCGAGTCTGAGGCACTTGCTCAGGCTTTTGTCTCTGGATTTTGTATCAACAATGGCTGTAGAATGTGGGGAGGCCTCATGGGATATGGACGAATCTTCCTCTCTGTGGATTTGGCCCAGTCCCAATAGTTTTTCTTCAATTGTCGGATGGGAGGTCTCCTTTCAGGTTTATTACCTCAGGTGTCCGAACAAAATAGGAATTCCAAAGCAGAGCCCTGGGGAAGAGTGAAGGGACAACCCAAACTATGGTTAAAAATTGGGGCCTAGGTGCATGGCAGGCCCAATATGCTGTCTCTTCATCCAGCCACTGAGAGGCCTTACTTGAGGACTGGGCTCATGCTGAGGGTCACAATGTGTGTTTGTGACAAATGTGGCCCGCGAGCATGGGCGGGGCCTCATGGCCACACTGGTTTCAACTACACTGGACTTTGGACAACCTGCCAAACACAAGGTCTCTGGCCATGGGGAATGTGTTCTGATATCTGCATCATTTTCAACCCTGGGCAGTGGTTGGAGATAAGGTCTAGGTTCTGAAGCCTGAAAAACCGAAGTTGGGAAGAGATGACGACCTAAGGCCATGGCGGTTCTGATATGCTCAGTGTGCGGTCAGCTGCCTGGGTGTTGGTCAGGAGGTTCGGGCTCAGGTTGTGTCATTCAGTGCATTAGTCCCAGGTTAGACTATATAATTTGGGTACAGTCGAGTGCCGTATAGGTTTATCCTCATTTGAGGTGCCTGGGGAGCTCAATAGGCAAGATATTTTTTCTAGAGGGCAGGCAGAGTGCTGCACTTTGGTTCCAGAATTGCCAAACTTGAGGGCTTCTGGGCCAGGAGTGTGAGGACAGAAGTCTGAGAACACAAGCTAGACTTGGGCTTCAGGCCGAGGGCACGACAGGTACCTCCTGCAGATCTGAACCAATATTTCATGCATCTGAAGTCACGGCGAGGTCTGACGTTGGCTCAGGTTGGAGTTTCTGTGCATGACTGCCCCTTCATGTACAGAGCGGAATCTCAAGGCCATGGAGGTTTTCCCACGTTGGGAGTTGTGGGATGCCCACTTCAAGGATTCCTTCTGCCGGACAATTGAGACCTGTTGGTCAGCTCCAGGACATCCCATATGGAATGACTCCAGAGCACCGTTCGAGGATCGATGCCAGGGAATTCCGCCTCGCATTCCAATTTTCTCCCAGCAACAAGACAGTTGAGTTTTGATGGCTCTGCGGGAGCAATCGGGGCGGCTGTGTTGAAATGGACTTTCCCGAGGTTGGGGCCTAATGTGTGTTTCTGTCCATGAGGGCCTTGGAATGGGGCGGTGACACTGGGAGCATGAAGTATTCTCCTAAGCTTTTGACATAGGTCCCATGCACAAGTATCCTTGTGGAAACGAGATTTGTTCTGATGGGTGCCTCAAAAAAACCCCTATGCTGGTCTTGGAATCCAGGCTTTTGAGGAGACATGTCTGTAAACCAAAGCAATTGATCCGAATATGGCCTAGGGTCCTGTCTGGTTCCATCTTCTTCTCTGGGGACATCCATTTATGATATGAGTGGAGGTAGATGCTCAGCTGGTGTCAGACCGCCCTTGTTTGTCCCCGGAGACCTACACTATTGGGATGGCCTCGGGGACTTTGGAGAGTTCTCCTAATTTGTACGATTTTGGATAATGGAATGGGCAGAATTCCCATGGATTGGGTAGGCACAGTCCTAATGTTGGCTCCAGGGGCCCCAGCCTGGAGGGTGTGTGGCCCAGGAATCTGAGGACAGAAGTCTGAAAACACAAACTCAGCTTAGGTTGGGAACGTAGGTATGGCAGGGCCAATCTACAAACCATGAGAAGGACTCTTCAGGATATGAAGAAAGAGGGAGTCTGAGGCGCTTGCTCAGGCTTTTGTCTCTGGATTTTGTATCAAAGATGGGCGTGGAACGTGGGGAGGCCTCATGGGCCATGGACAAATCTTCCTCTCTGTGGATTTGGCCTGGTCCCAATCCCTTTACGTCAATCTGTGGGTTGGGAAGTGTCCTCTCAGGTTTGTTACCTCAGGTGTCCCAACCAAAGAGGAATTCCAAAGCAGAGCCCTGGGGAAGAGTGAAGGGACAACCCAAACGATGGTTATAAATTGGGGCCTAGGGGCATGGCAGACCCAATATGCTGTCTCTTCATCCAGCCACTGAGTGGCCTTACTTAAAGACTGGGCACAGGCTGAGGGTCAGCATGTGTGTTTGTGACCAATGTGGCCCGCGAGCATGGGCGGGGCCTCATGGGCCACACTGGTTTCAACTACACTGAACTTTGGATAACATGCCAATCACAAGGTCTCTTGCCATGGGGAAGGAGCTCTGATTTCTGCATCATTTTCAACCCTGGGCAGTGTTTGGAGATAAGGTCTACGTTCTGAAGCCTGAAAACCGCAGTTGGGAAGAGATGACGACCTAAGGCCATGGCGGGTCTGATGTGCTCAGTGTGCGGTCAGCTTCCTGGGTGTTGGTCCGGAGGTTCGGGTTCAGGTTGTGTCAGACAGTGAATTAGTACCCAGGTTAGACTATATAATTCAGGTACAGTCGAGAGCCGTGTAGGTTTATCCTCATTTGAGGTGCCTGGGCTACTCATTAGGCAATATATTTTTTCTAGAGGCAGGCAGAGTGCTGCATTGTGGGTCCGGTATTGCCAAACATGAGGGATTCTGGACCAGGAGTGTGAGGACAAGTCTGAGAACAGAAGCTAGACTTGGGCTTCAGGCCGAGGGCACGGCTGGTACCCCCTGCAGATCTGAACGAATATCTCATGCTTCTGAAGTCACGGCGAGGATCAGACGTTGGCTCGGGTTGGAGTTTCTGTGCATGACTGCCCCTTCATGAACGGAGCGGAATCTCAAGGCCATGGAGGTTTTCCCACGTTGGGAGTTGTGGGATGCCCCCTTCAAGGATTCCTTCTGCGGGACAATTGAGACCTGTTGGGCAGCTCCAGGATATCCCATATGGAAGGACTCCAGAGCACCGTTCGGGGTGGATGCCTGGGAAGCGGGCCTCGCATTCCAAATGTCTCCTAGCAACAAGACAGTTGAGATCGGATAGCTCTGCGGGAGCAACCGGCGTGGCTGAGTTGAAATGGACTTTTAGGATCGGCCCATTGTGTGTTTGTGTCCATGAGGGCCTTGGAATGGGGCGTTGGCACCGGGACCCTGAAGTATTCTCCTAAGCTTTTGACATACCTCCCATGCACAAGTTTCCTTGTGGAGATGAGATTTGTTCTGAGGGGTGCCTCAGGAAACCCCCTATGCTGGTATTGGAATCCAGGCTTTTGAGGAGACATGCCTGTAAACCAAAACAATGGATCCGATTATGGCCTAGGGTCCTGTCTGGTTCAATCTTCTTCTCTGGTGATATCCATCTATGGAATGAGTGGAGGGAGATGCTCACCTGGTGTCACACCGCCCTTATTTGTCCCTGGAGACCTACACTATTGGGATGGCCTCGGGGACTTTGGAGAGTTTTCTTAATTGGTGAGATTTTGGACAATGGAATGGGCAGAATTCCCATGGTTTGGGTAGGCACAGTCCTAATGTGTGGCTCCAGTGGCCGCAGCCTGGAGGGTGTGCGGCCCAGGACTTTGAGGACAGAAGTCTGAAAACACAAACTCAGCTAAGGTTTTGGGACGTAGGTATGGGAGGCCCAATCTACAAACCATGAGAAGTACCCCTCAGGATATGAAGAAAGAGCGAGTCTGAGGCACTTGCTCAGGCTTTTGTCTCTGGATTTTGTATCAACAATGGCTGTAGAATGTGGGGAGGCCTCATGGGATATGGACGAATCTTCCTCTGTGGATTTGGCCCAGTCCCAATAGTTTTTCTTCAATTGTCGGATGGGAGGTCTCCTTTCAGGTTTATTACCTCAGGTGTCCGAACAAAATAGGAATTCCAAAGCAGAGCCCTGGGGAAGAGTGAAGGGACAACCCAAACTATGGTTAAAAATTGGGGCCTAGGTGCATGGCAGGCCCAATATGCTGTCTCTTCATCCAGCCACTGAGAGGCCTTACTTGAGGACTGGGCTCATGCTGAGGGTCACAATGTGTGTTTGTGACAAATGTGGCCCGCGAGCATGGGCGGGGCCTCATGGCCACACTGGTTTCAACTACACTGGACTTTGGACAACCTGCCAAACACAAGGTCTCTGGCCATGGGGAATGTGTTCTGATATCTGCATCATTTTCAACCCTGGGCAGTGGTTGGAGATAAGGTCTAGGTTCTGAAGCCTGAAAAACCGAAGTTGGGAAGAGATGACGACCTAAGGCCATGGCGGTTCTGATATGCTCAGTGTGCGGTCAGCTGCCTGGGTGTTGGTCAGGAGGTTCGGGCTCAGGTTGTGTCATTCAGTGCATTAGTCCCAGGTTAGACTATATAATTTGGGTACAGTCGAGTGCCGTATAGGTTTATCCTCATTTGAGGTGCCTGGGGAGCTCAATAGGCAAGATATTTTTTCTAGAGGGCAGGCAGAGTGCTGCACTTTGGTTCCAGAATTGCCAAACTTGAGGGCTTCTGGGCCAGGAGTGTGAGGACAGAAGTCTGAGAACACAAGCTAGACTTGGGCTTCAGGCCGAGGGCACGACAGGTACCTCCTGCAGATCTGAACCAATATTTCATGCATCTGAAGTCACGGCGAGGTCTGACGTTGGCTCAGGTTGGAGTTTCTGTGCATGACTGCCCCTTCATGTACAGAGCGGAATCTCAAGGCCATGGAGGTTTTCCCACGTTGGGAGTTGTGGGATGCCCACTTCAAGGATTCCTTCTGCCGGACAATTGAGACCTGTTGGTCAGCTCCAGGACATCCCATATGGAATGACTCCAGAGCACCGTTCGAGGATCGATGCCAGGGAATTCCGCCTCGCATTCCAATTTTCTCCCAGCAACAAGACAGTTGAGTTTTGATGGCTCTGCGGGAGCAATCGGGGCGGCTGTGTTGAAATGGACTTTCCCGAGGTTGGGGCCTAATGTGTGTTTCTGTCCATGAGGGCCTTGGAATGGGGCGGTGACACTGGGAGCATGAAGTATTCTCCTAAGCTTTTGACATAGGTCCCATGCACAAGTATCCTTGTGGAAACGAGATTTGTTCTGATGGGTGCCTCAAAAAAACCCCTATGCTGGTCTTGGAATCCAGGCTTTTGAGGAGACATGTCTGTAAACCAAAGCAATTGATCCGAATATGGCCTAGGGTCCTGTCTGGTTCCATCTTCTTCTCTGGGGACATCCATTTATGATATGAGTGGAGGTAGATGCTCAGCTGGTGTCAGACCGCCCTTGTTTGTCCCCGGAGACCTACACTATTGGGATGGCCTCGGGGACTTTGGAGAGTTCTCCTAATTTGTACGATTTTGGATAATGGAATGGGCAGAATTCCCATGGATTGGGTAGGCACAGTCCTAATGTTGGCTCCAGGGGCCCCAGCCTGGAGGGTGTGTGGCCCAGGAATCTGAGGACAGAAGTCTGAAAACACAAACTCAGCTTAGGTTGGGAACGTAGGTATGGCAGGGCCAATCTACAAACCATGAGAAGGACTCTTCAGGATATGAAGAAAGAGGGAGTCTGAGGCGCTTGCTCAGGCTTTTGTCTCTGGATTTTGTATCAAAGATGGGCGTGGAACGTGGGGAGGCCTCATGGGCCATGGACGAATCTTCCTCTCTGTGGATTTGGCCCGGTCCCAATTTCTTTCTGTCAATCTGTGGGATGGGAGGTCTCCTCTCAGGTTTGTTACCTCAGGTGTCCCAACCAAAGAGGAATTCCAAAGCAGAGCCCTGGGGAAGAGTGAAGGGACAACCCAAACGATGGTTATAAATTGGGGCCTAGGGGCATGGCAGACCCAATATGCTGTCTCTTCATCCAGCCACTGAGTGGCCTTACTTAAAGACTGGGCACAGGCTGAGGGTCAGCATGTGTGTTTGTGACCAATGTGGCCCGCGAGCATGGGCGGGGCCTCATGGGCCACACTGGTTTCAACTACACTGAACTTTGGATAACATGCCAATCACAAGGTCTCTTGCCATGGGGAAGGAGCTCTGATTTCTGCATCATTTTCAACCCTGGGCAGTGTTTGGAGATAAGGTCTACGTTCTGAAGCCTGAAAAACCGAAGTTGGGAGGAGATGACGACCTAAGGCCATGGCGTGTCTGATATGCTCAGTGTGCGGTCAGCTGCCTGGGTGTTGGTCAGGAGGTTCGGGCTCAGGTTGTGTCAGTCAGTGCATTAGTCCCAGGTTAGACTATATGATTTGGGTACAGTCGAGTGCCGTATAGGTTTATCCTCATTTGAGGTGCCTGGGGAGCTCAATAGGCAAGATATTTTTTCTAGAGGGCAGGCAGAGTGCTGCACTTTGGTTCCAGAATTGCCAACCTGAGGGCTTCTGGGCCAGGAGTGTGAGGACAGAAGTCTGAGAACACAAGCTAGACTTGGGCTTCAGGCCGAGGGCACGGCAGGTACCTCCTGCAGATCTGAACCAATATTTCATGCATCTGAAGTCACGGCGAGCATCAGACGTTGGCTCGGGTTGGAGTTTCTGTGCATGACTGCCCCTTCATGAACGGAGCGGAATCTCAAGGCCATGGAGGTTTTCCCACGTTGGGAGTTGTGGGATGCCCCCTTCAAGGATTCCTTCTGCGGGACAATTGAGACCTGTTGGTCAGCTCCAGGACATCCCATATGGAATGACTCCAGAGCACCGTTCGAGGATCGATGCCAGGGAATCCCGCCTCGCATTCCAATTTCTCCTAGCAACAAGACAGTTGAGTTTTGATGGCTCTGCGGGAGCAATCGGGGCGGCTGTGTTGAAATGGACTTTCCCGAGGATGGGGCCTAATGTGTGTTTGTGTCCATGAGGGCCTTGGAATGGGGCGGTGACACCGGGACCCTGAAGTATTCTCCTAAGCTTTTGACATAGGTCCCATGCACAAGTTTCCTTGTGGAAACGAGATTTGTTCTGATGGGTGCCTCAAAAAAACCCCTATGCTGGTCTTGGAATCCAGGCTTTTGAGGAGACATGCCTGTAAACCAAAACAATGGATCCGATTATGGCCTAGGGTCCTGTCTGGTTCAATCTTCTTCTCTGGTGATATCCATCTATGGAATGAGTGGAGGGAGATGCTCACCTGGTGTCACACCGCCCTTATTTGTCCCTGGAGACCTACACTATTGGGATGGCCTCGGGGACTTTGGAGAGTTTTCTTAATTGGTGAGATTTTGGACAATGGAATGGGCAGAATTTCCATGGATTGGGTAGGCACAGTCCTAATGTGTGGCTCCAGGGGCCCCAGCCTGGAGGGTGTGCGGCCCAGGACTTTGAGGACAGAAGTCTGAAAACACAAACTCAGCTAAGGTTTTGGGACGTAGGTATGGGAGGCCCAATCTACAAACCATGAGAAGTACTTCTCAGGATATGAAGAAAGAGCGAGTCTGAGGCACGTGCTCAGGATTTTGTCTCTGGATTTTGTATCAAAGTTGGGCGTGGAACGTGGGGAGGCCTCATGGGCCATGGACGAATCTTCTTCTCTGTGGATTTGACCCGGTCCCAATTTCTTTCCGTCAATCTGTGGGATGGGAGGT
Organism: Mustela nivalis; assembly: GCF_964662115.1. Classification (NCBI taxonomy): domain Eukaryota; kingdom Metazoa; phylum Chordata; class Mammalia; order Carnivora; family Mustelidae; genus Mustela; species Mustela nivalis. The sequence goes on along the minus strand of NW_028135756.1, from coordinate 147,415 downwards.
CTCCTCTCAGGTTTGTTACCTCAGGTGTCCCAACCAAAGAGGAATTCCAAAGCAGAGCCCTGGGGAAGAGTGAAGGGACAACCCTAACGATGGTTATAAATTGGGGCCTAGGGGCATGGCAGACCCAATATGCTGTCTCTTCATCCAGCCACTGAGTGGCCTTACTTAAAGACTGGGCACAGGCTGAGGGTCAGCATGTGTGTTTGTGACCAATGTGGCCCGCGAGCATGGGCGGGGCCTCATGGGCCACACTGGTTTCAACTACACTGAACTTTGGATAACATGCCAATCACAAGGTCTCTTGCCATGGGGAAGGAGCTCTGATTTCTGCATCATTTTCATCCCTGGGCCGTGGTTGGAGATAAGGTCTAGGTTCTGAAGCCTGAAAACCACAGTTGGGAAGTGATGACGATCTAAGGCCAAGTCGGGGCTCATGTGCTCAGTGTGCGGTCAGCTGCCTGGGTGTTGGTCCAGAGTTTCGGGTTCAGGTTGTGTCAGACAGTGCATTATTGCCCAGGTTAGACTATATAATTTAGGTACAGTCGAGTGCCGTGTAAGTTTATCCTCATTTGAGGTGCCTGGGAATATCATTAGGCAATATATTTTTCCCAGAGGGCAGGCATATTGCTGCATTGAGGGTCCGGAATTGCCAAACTTGAGGGCTTCTGGGCCAAGAGTGTGAGGACAGAAGTTTCAGAACACAAGCTAGACTTGGGCTTCAGGCCTTGGGTAGGGCAATGGGTATGGCAAATACCCCCTGCAGATCTGAACCAATATCTCATGTATCTGAAGTCACGACGAGGATCAGAAGTTGGCTCGGGTTGGAGTTTCTGTGCATGTCTGCCCCTCCATGAACGGAGCGGAATCTCAAGGCCATGGAGGTTTTCCAACGTTGGGAGTGTGGGATCCCCCTTCAAGGATTCCTTCTGCGGGACAATTGAGCACTGTTGGTCAGCTCCAGGACAATCCATATGGAATGACTGCAGTGCACCGTTCGAGGACTGATGCCAGGGAAGCCAGCCTCGCATTCCAATTGTCTCCTAGCAACAAGACAGTTGAGTCCTATGGCTCTGACTGAGCAATCGGGGCGGCTGTGTTGAAATGGACTTTCCCGAGGTTGGGGCCTAATGTGTGTTTGTGGCCATGAGGACCTTGGAATGGAGCGGTGGCACTGGGACCCTGAAGTATTCTCCTAAGCTTTTGACATAGGTCCCATGCACAAGTTTCCTCGTGGAGACGAGTTTTGTTCTGATGGGTGCCTCAGGAAACCCCCTATGCTGGTCTTGGAATCCAGGCTCTTGAGGAGATATGCCTGTAAACCAAAGCAATGGATCCGATTATGGCCTAGGGTCCTGTCTGGTTCCATCTTCTTCTCTGGGGACATCCATTTATGGTATGAGTGGATGTAGATGCTCAGCTGGTGTCAGACCGCCCTTGTTTGTCCCGGGAGACCTACACTATTGGCATGGCCTTGGGGACTTTGGAGGGTTCTTCTAATTTGTACGATTTTGAACAATGGAATGGGCAGAATTCCCATGGATTGGGAAGGCACAGTCCTAATGTGTGGCTCCAGGGGCCCCAGCCTGGAGGGTGTGTGGCCCAGAAATTTGAGGACAGAAGTCTGAAAACACAAACTCAGCTTAGGTTGGGGACGTAGGTATGGCAGGTCCAATCTACAAACCATGAGAAGAACTCTTCAGGATATGAAGAAAGAGCGAGTCTGAGGCGCTTGCTCAGGCTTTTGTCTCTGGATTTTGTAACAAAGATGGGCGTGGAATGTGGGGAGGCCTCATGGGCCATGGATGAATCTTCCTCTCTGTTGATTTGGCCCGGTCCCAATTTCTTTCCATCAATTTGTGGAATGGGAGGTATCCTCTCAGGTTTGTTAATTCAGGTGTCCCAACCAAAGAGGAATTCCAAAGCAGAGCCCTGGGGAAGAGTGAAGGGACAACCCAAACGATGGTTAAAAATTGGGGCCTAGGGGCATGGCAGGCCCAATATGCTGTCTCTTCATCCAGCCACTGAGTGGCCTTACTTAAGGACTGGGCACAGCCTGAGAGTCACAATGTGTGTTTGTGACCAATGTGGCCGCGAGCATGGGCGGGGCCTCATGGGCCATACTGGTTTCAACTACACTGAACTTAGGACAATATGCCAATCACAAGGTCTCTTGCCATGGGGTAGGAGCTCTGATTTCTGCATCATTTTCAACCCTGGGCAGTGGTTGGATATAAGGTCTAGGATCTGAAGTCTGAAAACCGCAGTTGGGAAGAGAAGACGACAAAAGCCATGGCGGGTCTGATGTGCTCAGTGTGCGGTCAGCTGCCTGGGTGTTGCTCCGGAGTTTCGAGTTCAGGTTGTGTCAGACAGTGCATTAGTGCCCAGGTTAGACTATATAATTTAGGTACAGTCGAGTGCCGTTTAAGTTTATCCTCATTTGAAGTGCCTGGGCAAATCATTAGGCAAGATATTTTTTCTAGAGGGGAGGCAGGGTGCTGCATTGTGGGTCCGGAATTGCCAAACTTGAGGGCTTCTGGGCCAGGAGTATGAGGACAGAACTCTGAGAACACAAGCTAGACTTGGGCTTCAGGCCGAGGGCACGGCAGGTACCGCCTGCAGATCTGAAACAATATCTCTTGCATCTGAAGTCACGGCGAGGATCAGACTTTGCCTCGGGTTGGAGTGTCTGTGCATGACTGCCCCTTTATGAACGGAGCGGAATTTCAAGGCCATGGAGGTTTTCCCACGTTGGGAGTTGTGGGATGCCCCCTTCAAGGATTCCTTCTGCGGGACAATTGAGACCTGTTGGGCAGCTCCAGGATATCCCATATGGAAGTACTCCAGAGCACCGTTCGGGGATGGATGCCAGGGTAGTGGGCCTCGCATTCCAATTGTCTCCTAGCAACAAGACAGTTGAGATCTGAAGACTCTGCGGTAGCAACCGGGTTGGCTAGTTGAAATGGACTTTCCCGAGAATGGGGCCTGATATGTGTTTGTTTCCATGAGGGCATTGGAATGGGGCGGTGGCACCGGGACCCTGAAGTATTCTCCTAAGCTTTTGACATAGGTCCCATGCACAAGTTTCCTTGTCGAGACGAGATTTGTTCTGATGGGTGCCTCAGGAAATCCCCTATGCTGGTCTGGAATCCAGGCTTTTGAGGAGACATGCCTGTAAACCAAAGCAATGGATCCGATTATGGCCTAGGGTCCTGTATGGTTCCATCTTCTTCTCTGGGGACATCCATCTATGGTATGAGTGGAGGTTGATGCTCAGCTGGTGTCAGACCGCCCTTGTTTATACCGGGAAACCTACACTATTGTGATGGCCTCGGGAAATTTGGAGGGTTCTCCTAATTTGTACGATTTTGGACAATGGAATGGGCAGTGTTCCCATGGATTGGGTAGGCACAGTCCTAATGTGTGGCTCCAGGGGCCCCAGTCCGGAGGGAGTGTGGCCCAGGAATTTGAGGACAGAAGTCTGAAAACAGAAACTCAGCTTACGTTTGGGGAAGTACGTATGGCAGGTCCAATCTACAAACCATGAGAAGAACTCTTCAGGATATGAAGAAAGATCGAGTCTGAGGCACTTGCTCAGGCTTTTGTCTCTGGATTTTGTATCAAAGATGGGCGTGGAACGTGGGGAGGCCTCATGGGCCATGGACGAATCTTCCTCTCTGTGGATTTGTCCCAGTCCCAATTTCTTTCCGTCAATCTGTGGGATGGGAGATCTCCTCTCAGGTTTGTTATCTCAGGTGTCCCAACCAAAGAGGAATTCCAAAGCAGAGCCCTGGGGAAGAGTGAAGGGACAACCCAAACTATGTTTAAAAATTGGGACCTAGGGGCATGGCAGGCCCAATATGCTGTCTCTTCATCCAACCACTGAGAGGCCTTACTTGAGGACTGGGCACAGGCTGAGGGTCACAATGTGTGTTTGTGACCAATGTGGCCCGCGAGCATGGGCGGGGCCTCATGGGCCACACTGGTTTCAACTACACTGGACTTTGGACAACATGCCAATCACAAGGTCTCTTGCCATGAGGAAGGTGTTCTGATGTCTGCATCATTTTCAACCCTGGGCAGTGGTTAAAGATAAGGTCTAGGTTCTGAAGCCTGAAAAACCGAAGTTGGGAAGAGATAACGACCTAAGGCCATGGCGGGTCTGATATGCTCAGTGTGCGGTCAGCTGCCTGGGTGTTGGTCAGGAGGTTCTGGCTCAGGTTGTGTCAGACAGTGCATTAGTGCCCAGGTTTGACTATATGATTTGGGTACAGTCGAGTGCCGTGTAGGTTTATCCTCATTTGAGGTGCCTGGGCTGCTCTTAGGCAAGATATTTTTTATAGATGGCAGGCAGAGTGCTGCATTGTGAGTCCGGAATTGCCAAACTTGAGGGCTTCTGGGCCAGGAGTGTGAGTACAGAAGTCTGAGAAAACAAGCTAAACTTGGGCTTCAGGCCGAGGGCACAGCATGTACCCCCTGCAGAGTGAACCAATATCTCAAGCATCTGAAATCACGGTGAGGATTAGATGTTGGCTCAGGTTGGAGTTTCTGTGCATGACTGCCCCTTCATGAACAGAGCGGAATCTCAAGGCCATGGAGGTTTTCCCACGTTGGGAGTTGTGGGATGCCCCCTTCAAGGATTCCTTCTGCGGGACAATTGAGACCTGTTGGTCAGCTCCAGGACATCCCATATGGAATGACTCCAGAGCACTGTTCGAGGATCGATGCCAGGGAATCCCGCCTCGCATCCCAATTTTCTCCCAGCAACAAGACAGTTGAGTTTTGATGGCTCTGCGGGAGCAATCGGGGCGGCTGTGTTGAAATGGACTTTCCCGAGGTTGGGGCCTAATATGTGTTTGTGTCCATGAGGGCCTTGGAATGGGGCGGTGACACCGGGACCCTGAAGTATTCTCCTAAGCTTTTGACATAGGTCCCATGCACAAGTTTCCTTGTGGAAACGAGATTTGTTCTGATGGGTGCCTCAAAAAAACCCCTATGCTGGTCTTGGAATCCAGGCTTTTGAGGAGACATGTCTGTAAACCAAAGCAATGGATCCGAATATGGCCTAGGGTCCTGTCTGGTTCCATCTTCTTCTCTGGGGACATCCATTTATGATATGAGTGGAGGTAGATGCTCAGCTGGTGTCAGACCGCCCTTGTTTGTCCCCGGAGACCTACACTATTGGGATGGCCTCGGGGACTTTGGAGAGTTCTCCTAATTTGTACGATTTTGGATAATGGAATGGGCAGAATGCCCATGGATTGGGTAGGCACAGTCCTAATGTGTGGCTCCAGGGGCCCCAGCCTGGAGGGTGTGTGGCCCAGGAATCTGAGGACAGAAGTCTGAAAACACAAACTCAGCTTAGGTTGGGAACGTAGGTATGGCAGGGCCAATCTACAAACCATGAGAAGGACTCTTCAGGATATGAAGAAAGAGCGATTCTGAGGCGCTTGCTCAGGCTTTTGTCTCTGGATTTTGTATCAAAGATGGGCGTGGAACGTGGGGAGGCCTCATGGGCCATGGACGAATCTTCCTCTCTGTGGATTTGGCCCGGTCCCAATTTCTTTCTGTCAATCTGTGGGATGGGAGGTCTCCTCTCAGGTTTGTTACCTCAGGTGTCCCAACCAAAGAGGAATTCCAAAGCAGAGCCCTGGGGAAGAGTGAAGGGACAACCCAAACTATGGTTATAAATTGGGGCCTAGGGGCATGGCAGGCCCAATATGCTGTCTCTTCATCCAGCCACTGAGTGGCCTTACTTAAAGACTGGGCACAGGCTGAGGGTCAGCATGTGTGTTTAGGACCAATGTGGCCCGCGAGCATGGGCGGGGCCTCATGGGCCACACTGGTTTCAACTACACTGAACTTTGGATAACAAGCCAATCACAAGGTCTCTTGCCATGGGGAAGGAGCTCTGATTTCTGCATCATTTTCAACCCTGGGCAGTGTTTGGAGATAAGGTCTACGTTCTGAAGCCTGAAAACCGCAGTTGGGAAGAGATGACGACCTAAGGCCATGGCGGGTCTGATGTGCTCAGTGTGCGGTCAGCTGCCTGGTTGTTGGTCCGGAGGTTCGGGTTCAGGTTGTGTCAGACAGTGAATTAGTACCCAGGTTAGACTATATAATTCAGGTACAGTCGAGAGCCGTGTAGGTTTATCCTCATTCGAGGTGCCTGGGCTACTCATTAGGCAATATATTTTTTCTAGAGGCAGGCAGAGTGCTGCATTGTGGGTCCGGTATTGCCAAACATGAGGGATTCTGGACCAGGAGTGTGAGGACAAGTCTGAGAACAGAAGCTAGACTTGGGCTTCAGGCCGAGGGCACGGCTGGTACCCCCTGCAGATCTGAACGAATATCTCATGCTTCTGAAGTCACGGCGAGGATCAGACGTTGGCTCGGGTTGGAGTTTCTGTGCATGACTGCCCCTTCATGAACGGAGCGGAATCTCAAGGCCATGGAGGTTTTCCCACGTTGGGAGTTGTGGGATGCCCCCTTCAAGGATTCCTTCTGAGGGACAATTGAGACCTGTTGGGCAGCTCCAGGATATTCCATATGGAAGGACTCCAGAGCACCGTTCGGGGTGGATGCCTGGGAAGCAGGCCTCGCATTCCAAATGTCTCCTAGCAACAAGACAGTTGAGATCGGATAGCTCTGCGGGAGCAACCGGCGTGGCTGAGTTGAAATGGACTTTTCGGATCGGGCCCATTGTGTGTTTGTGTCCATGAGGGCCTTGGAATGGGGCGTTGGCCCTGGGACCCTGAAGTATTCTCCTAAGCTTTTGACATACCTCCCATGCACAAGTTTCCTTGTGGAGATGAGATTTGTTCTGAGGGGTGCCTCAGGAAACCCCCTATTCTGGTATTGGAATCCAGGCTTTTGAGGAGACATGCCTGTAAACCAAAACAATGGATCTGATTATGGCCTAGGGTCCTGTCTGGTTCAATCTTCTTCTCTGGTGATATCCATCTATGGAATGAGTGGAGGGAGATGCTCACCTGGTGTCACACCGCCCTTGTTTGTCCCTGGAGACCTACACTATTGGGATGGCCTCGGGGACTTTGGAGAGTTTTCTTAATTGGTGAGATTTTGGACAATGGAATGGGCAGAATTCCCATGGATTGGGTAGGCACAGTCCTAATGTGTGGCTCCAGGGGCCCCAGCCTGGAGGGTGTGCGGCCCAGGACTTTGAGGACAGAAGTCTGAAAACACAAACTCAGCTTAGGTTTTGGGACGTAGGTATGGGAGGCCCAATCTACAAACCATGAGAAGTACCCCTCAGGATATGAAGAAAGAGCGAGTCTGAGGCACTTGCTCAGGCTTTTGTCTCTGGATTTTGTATCAAGAATGGCTGTAGAATGTGGGGAGGCCTCATGGGATATGGACGAATCTTCGTCTCTGTGGATTTGGCCCGGTCCCAATAGTTTTTCTTCAATTGTCGGATGGGAGGTCTCCTTTCAGGTTTATTACCTCAGGTGTCCGAACAAAATAGGAATTCCAAAGCAGAGCCCTGGGGAAGAGTGAAGGGACAACCCAAACTATGGTTAAAAATTGGGGCCTAGGTGCATGGCAGGCCCAATATGCTGTCTCTTCATCCAGCCACTGAGAGGCCTTACTTGAGGACTGGGCTCATGCTGAGGGTCACAATGTGTGTTTGTGACCAATGTGGCCCGCGAGCATGGGCGGGGCCTCATGGGCCACACTGGTTTCAACTACACTGGACTTTGGACAACCTGCCAAACACAAGGTCTCTGGCCATGGGGAATGTGTTCTGATATCTGCATCATTTTCAACCCTGGGCAGTGGTTGGAGATAAGGTCTAGGTTCTGAAGCCTGAAAAACCGAAGTTGGGAAGAGATGACGACCTAAGGCCATGGCGTCTGATATGCTCAGTGTGCGGTCAGCTGCCTGGGTGTTGGTCAGGAGGTTCGGGCTCAGGTTGTGTCAGTCAGTGCATTAGTCCCAGGTTAGACTATATCATTTGGGTACAGTCGAGTGCCGTATAGGTTTATCCTCATTTGAGGTGCCTGGGGAGCTCAATAGGCAAGATATTTTTTCTAGAGGGCAGGCAGAGTGCTGCACTTTGGTTCCAGAATTGCCAAACTTGAGGGCTTCTGGGCCAGGAGTGTGAGGACAGAAGTCTGAGAACACAAGCTAGACTTGGGCTTCAGGCCGAGGGCACGGCAGGTACCTCCTGCAGATCTGAACCAATATTTCATGCATCTGAAGTCACGGCGAGGATCAGACGTTGGCTCGGGTTGGAGTTTCTGTGCATGACTGCCCCTTCATGAACAGAGCAGAATCTCAAGGCCATGGAGGTTTTCCCACGTTGGGAGTAGTGGGATGTTCCCTTCAAGGATTCCTTCTGTGGGACAATTGAGACCTGTTGGTCAGCTCCAGGACATCCCATATGGAATGACTCCAGAGCACCGTTCAAGGATCGATGCCAGGGAATCCCGCCTCGCATTCCAATTTTCTCCTAGCAACAAGACAGTTGAGTTTTGATGGCTCTGCGGGAGCAATCGGGGCGGCTGTGTTGAAATGGACTTTCCCGAGGTTGGGGCCTAATGTGTGTTTGTGTCCATGAGGGCCTTGGAATGGGGCGGTGGCACCGAGACACTGAAGTTTCTCCTAAGCTTTTGACATAGCTCACATGCACAAGTTTCCCTGTGGAGACGAGATTTGTTCTGATGGGTCCCTCAGGAAATCACTTATGCTGGTATTGGAATCCAGGCTTTTGAGGAGACACGCCTGTACCAAAGCAATGGATCTGATTATGGCCTAGGGTCCTGTCTGGTTCCATCTTCTTCTCTGGAGATATCCATCTATGGAGTGAGTGGGGGTAGATGCTCACGTGTGTTAGACCGCCCTTGTTTGTCCCCGGAGATCTACACTATTGGGATGGCCTCGGGGACTTTGGAGGTTTCTCCTAATTTTACGATTTTAGACAATGGAATGGGCAGAATTCCTATGGATTGGGTAGGCACATCCTAATGTGTGGCTCCAGGGGCCCAAGCCAGGAGGGTGTGTTGCCCAGGACTTTGAGGACAGATCTAAAAATACAAACTCAGCTCAGGTTTTGGGACGTAGGTATGGCAGGCCCAATCTACAGACCATGAGGAGAACTCTTCAGGATATGAAGAAAGAGCGAGTCTGAGGCACTTGCTCAGGCTTTTGTCTCTGGATTGTGAATCAACGATGGCCATGGATGTGGGGAGGCCTCATGGGCCATGGACGAATCTTCCTCTCTGTGGATTTGTCCCAGTCCCAATTCTTTTTCGTCAATCTGTGGAATGGGAGGTCGCCTTTCACATTTGTTACCTCAGGTGACCCAACCAAAGAGTAATTACAAAGCACAGCCCTGGGGAAGAGTGAAGGGACAACCCAAACTATGTTTAAAAATTGGGACCTAGGGGCATGGCAGGCCCAATATGCTGTCTCTTCATCCAACCACTGAGAGGCCTTACTTGAGGACTGGGCACAGGCTGAGGGTCACAATGTGTGTTTGTGACCAATGTGGCCCGCGAGCATGGGCGGGGCCTCATGGGCCACACTGGTTTCAACTACACTGGACTTTGGACAACATGCCAATCACAAAGTCTCTTGCCATGAGGAAGGTGTTCTGATGTCTGCATCATTTTCAACCCTGGGCAGTTGTTGGAGATAAGGTCTAGGTTCTGAAGCCTGAAAAACCGAAGTTGGGAAGAGATGACGACATAAGGCCATGGCGTGTCTGATATGATCAGTGGGCGGTCAGCTGCCTGGGTGTTGGTCAGGAGGTTCTGGCTCAGGTTGTGTCAGACAGTGCATTAGTGCCCAGGTTTGACTATATGATTTGGGTACAGTCGAGTGCCGTGTAGGTTTATCCTCATTTGATGTGCCTGGGCTACTCTTAGGCAAGATATTTTTTATAGATGGCAGGCAGAGTGCTGCATTGTGAGTCCGGAATTGCCAAACTTGAGGGCTTCTGGGCCAGGAGTGTGAGTAAAGAAGTCTGAGAACACAAGATAAACTTGGGCTTCAGGCAGAGGGCACAGCATGTACCCCCTGCAGAGTGAACCAATATCTCAAGCATCTGAAGTCACGGTGAGGATCAGACGTTGGCTCAGGTTGGAGTTTCTGTGCATGACTGCCCCTTCATGAACGGAGCAGAATCTCAAGGCTATGGAGGTTTTCCCACGTTGGGAGTTGTGGGATGCCCCCTTCAAGGATTCCTTCTGCAGGACAATTGAGACCTGTTGGGCAGCTACAGGAAATCCCATATGGAATGACTCCAGAGCAACGTTGAAAGATGAATGCCAGGGAAGCCCGCCTCGCATTCCAATTGTCTCCTAGCAACAAGACAGTTGAGGCCGGATGGCTCTGGGAGAACAACCGGGGTGGCTGAGTTGAAATGGACTTTCCCGAGGATGGGGCCTAATATGTGTTTGTGTCCATGAGGGCCTTAAAATGGGGGGTGGCACCGGGACCCTGAAGTTTCTCCTAAGCTTTTGACATAGCTCCCATGCACAAGTTTCCCTGTGGAGACGAGATTTGTTCTGATGGGTGCCTCAGGAAATCACTTATGCTGGTATTGGAATCCAGGCTTTTGAGGAGACACACCTGTACCAAAGCAATGGATCCGATTATGGCCTAGGGCCCTGTCTGGTTCCATCTTCTTCTCTGGAGATATCCATCTATGGAATGAGTGGGGGTAGATGCTCACGTGGTGTTAGACCGCCCTTGTTTGTCCCCGGAGATCTACACTATTGGGATGGCCTCGGGGACTTTGGAGGGTTCTCCTAATTTGTACGATTTTGGACAATGGAATGGGCAGAATTCTCATGAATTGGGTAGGCACAGTCCAAATGTGTGGCTCCAGGGGCCCCAGCCAGGAGGGTGTGTTGCCCAGGACTTTGAGGACAGAAGTCTGAAAATACAAACTCAGCTCAGGTTTTGGGACGTAGGTATGGCAGGCCCAATCTACAGACCATGAGGAGAACTCTTCAGGATATGAAGAAAGAGCGAGTCTGAGGCACTTGCTCAGGCTTTTGTCTCTGGATTGTGAATCAACGATGGCCATGGATGTGGGGAGGCCTCATGGGCCATGGACGAATCTTCCTCTCTGTGGATTTGTCCCAGTCCCAATTCTTTTTCGTCTATCTGTGGAATGGGAGGTCGCCTTTCACATTTGTTACCTCAGGTGACCCAACCAAAGAGTGATTACAAAGCACAGCCCTGGGGAAGAGTGAAGGGACAACCCAAACTATCGTTAAAAATTGGGGCCTAGGGGCATGGCAGGCCCAATATGCTGTCTCTTCATCCAGCCACTGAGAGGCCATACTTGAGGACTGGGCTCATGCTGAGGGTCACAATGTGTGTTAGTGACCAATGTGGCCTGTGAGCAAGAGCGGGGCCACATGGGCCACACTGGTTTCAACTACACTGACTTTGTACAACATGCCAATCACAAGGTCTCTTGCCATGGGGAAGGTGTTCTGATGTCTGCATCATTTTCAACCCTGGGCAGTGGTTGAAGATAAGGTCCTGGTCTGAAGCCTGAAAAACCGAAGTTGGGAAGAGATGACGACCTAAGGTCATGGCGGGTCTGATATGCTCAGTGTGCGGTCAGCTGCCTGGGTGTTGGTCAGGAGGTTCTGGCTCAGGTTGTGTCAGACAGTGCATAAGTGCCCAGGTTAGACTATAAAATTTGGGTGGCCTCAGGGGCCTTGGAGCTTTTCCCTAAGATGTAGGGTTGTGGTGAATGGATTGGGCACACTTTCCTAGGAGAGGCAGGCACAATCTATCGCTGTGGCTAGAGGCCCTAGCCTCGAGGTTGTGTGGGTCCAGGCTGTGGGCACAGAAGTCTGAAAACACAAACTCAGCTTATGAGTGGTGCCTAGGGTATGGCAGGCCGGATGTACAGCCCGAGAGGGAGCTGATCGTCCTCTGAAACAAGGGCGAGTGGGAGGCGTTCCCTCAGGCTTTTGTCTCTGGATGTTGTGTCCGGGATAGCCGCGATTGGAGGGGTGGCCTCAGGGACTGTGGACGAGTATCCCTCTCTGGGGATTTGTCCCAGCTCCCAAGAATTTGGGGTCATATTTTGGGAAGGGTTGAGTCCTGTTGTTTGGCTCATGTGTCTCTCCAAGAAAGGGATTCCAGAGCAGAGCCCCAGGTACGGGTGGGGCGACTGGAAAACTCAAACACTGGTGAGGATTGGGTGCATAGGGGCTTGGCAAGCCCCATATGCGGGCTCTTGGCCCTGGCCCTGACAGGCCTTTCTTTGACATGGGGCTCATGCTGAGGGTCAGAGTGTGAATTTGTGCCCAAGCAGCACTCAAGATTGGGCGTGGCATCAGGGGCATGAAGGTTTCTTCCACCCTGAAGGTGTGACTCCATGCCAAGAGCAAGCTTTACAGCCATGGGAAAGGAGGAGTTCTGTTTTATGCTTGCGATACCCAGCTGTGTGGAGAATTGATATAATATCTAGGTTCAGATAACTAAAAACCAAGATTAGGAAGAGGTGACGGCACAAGACCATGGCGTGTCCGAAGTGCTGGGTGTGCAGCCAGCTTTCTCCTTGTCTGTCTGGACGTCTGGCTTCAGGCTGTGTCAGACAGAACATGAGTGCCCAGAGCAGCCTATCCATTTCGGGTACCGTCGAGGCCCGAACAGGTTGATCCTCATCTGGGTTTTCTGGAGAGCCCCACAGGGAAACGATTTTCTTCCGTTGGGCAGACCCTGGGCTGTGTTGTGGTTCTGGAGATCCTAGTCCGGAGGGCTTGTTTGCCAGGAGTGTGAAGAAGGAAGTCTGAAAAGAAAATCTAGCGTGATGTTTGGGACCGAGGGCACGGCAGTCCCACTCTGCAGAGGCTGAATTGAGATCTACTGCACTGAGGTCATGTCAACTATGAGACGTGCCTCAGGCTAGAGTTTTTGTCCAGCATGGCCTCTTCCTGAAGGGTGTGGCAACTTCATGAGGCCAGGGGTGTTTGCCTACGATGGGATTTGTGAACTACTCCAAACCTCAAGTTTTCCTTTTGCACGACAGTCGAGTCCTATTGGATGGTTCCTGAGGCCCCATACGGAAAGACTCGAGAACAGGTGTCTAAGCATGGATGCCTGGGATCGCCACCTCATATTCCCACTCTTTAGTCAGGACAAGGCAGGCTCAATCTGCGGGCTCCTGGGTGAGCTACCCAGAGGGGAGAGTTGAAATGGACTCTCCTGAAGATGAGTCCTACTGTGGCTTGGTGGCCTGGGAGACCTTGGAATGTGGAGGTGGCTCAGGGACTCTGCAGGATTCTCCACCTGAGGTGTTTGACACGGCTCCAACAAGGAAGCTTCCCATGTGGAGACGAGAGAAGTTCTGTTCAGTGCCTGAGGAAAGCCCCATATCCTGTTCTTCGAACCAAAGCCTCTGAGGAGTGACACCTGGAAAACAAAGCAAGAGTTGAGATTAGAGCCTAAGGGCCTGTACGGCTCAACCTTCTATCTCTGTTGACATCTGTGTGCAAGCCTTCATTGAGGTAGCAGCTCAGCTTGTGTCCGAAGGCCCCTGTGTGTGCAGGGAGGCTCCCGATAATGGTATGTCCTCGGGGGCCTTGAGGTTTCTCATATTCTGGAGGTGTGTGGCCAAAGGAATGGACAGAGTTTCCCAGGAGAGAGCAGGCACTGTCCTGTGGTATGGCTCCAGAGGACCCAGCCTAGAGGCTGTGTTTGCCAGGGCTGTGGGGACAGATGTCTGAAAAAGCAAACTTGGCTCAGGTAGGGGCCAAGGTAATGGCAGGCCTGATCTCCAGTCCGAGAGGGGAGATCCTCTGGATATCAAAGGAGGGCAAGTGGGAGGCAGTCGCTCAGGCTTTTGTCTCTGGGTGTTGCGTTCACAGTGGCCGTTCAGGGTAGGGGTTGCTTCAGGGGCCGAGGAAGAGCCTTCCTCTCGGGGGATTGTCCAAGCTCCCAAGTGTTTGGGTTCATTCTGTGGGAAGGGAAGAGTACTGTTTTCTGCCACAGGGGACCCCCCAGGAGAGGGACTCTAGAGCACAGCAGTGGGTTCCCTCAACTGGAATACACACCATCTAGTTAGTCCTGCGTGCCTATGGGCATGGCAAGCCACATATGCGGGCTCTTGGTCCAATCACTGAGAGGCGTTACTTGAATAAGGTACTCACGCTGAGGGTCACAATGTGTGTTTGTGCCCAAGGCGGCCCTCACACATGGGCGTGGCCTCATGGGCCATGCCGTTTTCTCCTACACTGAAGTTTTGACTCACTGCCAGCAGCAAGGTTTCTTGCCATGGGGAAGGAGGGGTTCTGACTTGTGCATCAGGTTCCACCCTGTGCAGGGATTGGAGATAAGGTCTAGGTTCTGATGACTGAAAACCCAGGTTGGGAATGGATGGTGGCCTAAGGCAGTGGCGGGTCCAATGTGCTGGGTGTGCAGCCAGCTGTGTCGGTGTCTGTTGGAAGGTCTGGGCTCAGGCTATTTGCGACAGAGCATCAGTGTTTAAGGTAGCCTATGCAATTGGGGTGTTGCCGAGGGCCAAGCAGTTTGATCCTCATTTGGGGTTTCTGGGCCGCACCATAGACAAAGTTTTTCTCCTGGGAGGCAGGCGGAGTGCTTCATTGTGGCCCCAGAATTCCCAGTAGGGAGGGTTTGTGGGCCCGGAGTGTGAGGACGGAAGTCTAGGAACACAAGCTAAAGTGAGGATTGGAGCCAAGGGCAGAGCAGGCCCACTAGTCAGAGGCTGAATCAAAATCTCCTGCATCTGAAGTCAGGCTGAGGATCAGACGTTGGCTGAGGCTGGAGTATGTGTCCATGATGGCACCTTCATGAAGCGGGGGCCTCATGAGGCCAAGGAAGTTTTCCCACGCTGAGTTTGGAGGTTGCCCCAAACCACCAGGTTTACTTCTGTTAGATATTCGTGTACTGTTGCATGGCTCCAGGACATAGCATACGGAAGGACTGGAGAGCACGGTTCGAGGATGGATCCCTGTACAGCATGCATCGCATTCCCATTGGCCATTAGCCACAAAATATGTTTGATCTGTTGCCTCTGGGGCACGCTAACCAGGGGGCTGAGTTGAAATGGCCTCTCCTGAGGATGCGTCATAATGTGCGTTTGGGTCCATGGAAACCTTGGAATGTGCTGGTTGTTCAGTGGCCCTGCGGAACTCTCCTACCTGAAGGGTTTGATACATCCCCAGTCAGTAAGCTCCCAATGTGGAGACGAGAGAGGTTTGGTTTGGTGCCTCAGAAAAGGCCCGTGTGCTGCTCTACGAAAACAGACCTCTGAGGACGGACACATGGAAACCAAAGCTAAGGTTCAGATTAGGGCCTGGGGGCCTGTCCATTTCAACCTTCTGTCTCTGGGGACACTGTCTGAGAGTCTAAGTGGAGATAGTTGCTCCGCTGGTGTCAGAGAGCCCCTCTTAGTCCAGGGTGGCCTACACTATTGATGGCCTCAAGGGCCTTGGAGCTTTTCCCTAACCTGTAGGGTTGTGGTCAATGGATTGGGCACAATTTCCTTGGAGAGGGCAGGCACAATCTTTCGCTGTGGCTCCAGAGGCCCAAGCCTGGCGGTTGTGTGGGTCCAGGCTGAGGGTACAGAAGTCTGAAAACACAAATTCAGCTTATGAGTGGCGCCTAGGGTATGGCAGGCGGAATGTACAGCCCGAGAGGGAGCTCCTGGGCCTCTGAAACAAGGGCGAGTGGGAGGCGTTCCTTCAGGCTTTTGTCTCTGGATGTTGTGTCCGAGATAGCCGTGGATTGGAGGGGTGGCCTCAGGGACTGTGAACGAGTATCCCTCTCTGGGGATTTGTCCCAGCTCCCAAGAGTTTGGGGTCATTTTGTGGGAAGGGTGGAGTCGTGTTGTCTGGCTCATGTGTCTCTCCAAGAAAGGGATTCCAGAGCAGAGCCCCAGGTACGGGCGGGGGACTGGAAAACTCAAACACTGGTGAGGATTGGGTGCATAGTGGCTTGGAAAGCCCCATATGCGGGCTCTTGGCCCAGGCCCTGACAGGCCTTTCTTTGACATGGGGCTCATGCTGAGGGTCAGAGTGTGAATTTGTGCCCAAGCAGCACTCAAGTTTGGGCGTGGCATCAGGGACCAGGAAGGTTTCTCCCACCCTGAAGGTGTGACTCCATGCCAAGAGCAAGCTTTACAGCCACGGGGAGGGAGGAGTTCTGTGTTGTGCTTGTGATACCCAGCTGTGTGGAGAATTGATATAATGTCTAGGTTCAGATAACTGAAAACCAAGGTTAGGAAGATGTGACGGCATAAGACCATGGCGTGTCCGAAGTTCTGGGTGTGCGGCCAGCTGTCTCCATGTCTGTCTGGACGTCTGACTTCAGGCTGTGTCAGACAGAGCATGAGTGCCCAGAGCAGCCTATCCAGTTCGGCTACCGTCGAGGCCCGAGCAGGTTGAACCTCATCTGGGTTTTCTGAAGAGAGCCCCACAGGGAAACGTTTTTCTTCCCTTGGGCAGACCCTGGGCTGGGTTGTGGTTCTGGAGTTCCTAGTCCGGAGGGCTTTTTTGCCAGGAGTGTGAGGAAGGAATTCTGAAAACACAAGCTAGCGTGAGGTTTGGGACCGATGGCACGGCAGGCTCACTCTGAGAGGCTGAATCGAGATCTCCTGCACTGAGGTCATTTCAACTCTGAGACGTGCCTCAGGCTAGAGTTTTTGTCCAGCATGGCCTCTTCCTGAATGGTGTGGGGGCCTCATGAGGCCAGGAAGGTTTGCCTACGATGGGATTTGTGAACTACTCCAAACCTCAAGGTTTCCTTCTGCACGAAAGTCGAGCGCTATTGGATGGTTCCAGGAGGCCCCATACGGAAAGCCTCGAGAGCAGGTGTCTAAGCGTGGATTCCTGGGAACGCCACCTCATATTCCCACTCTTTAGTCAGGACAAGGCAGGCTCAATCTGCGGGCTCCTGGGTGAGCTACCCAGAGGGGAGAGTTGAAATGGACTCTCCTGAAGATGAGTCCTACTGTGGCTTGGTGGCCTGGGAGACCTTGGAATGTGGAGGTGGCTCAGGGACTCTGCAGGATTCTCCAACCTGAGGTGTTTGACACGGCTCCAACAAGGAAGCTTCCCATGTGGAGACGAGAGAAGTTCTGTTCAGTGCCTCAGGAAAGCCCCATATCCTGTTCTTCGAACCAAAGCCTCTGAGGAGTGACACCTGGAAAACAAAGCAAGAGTTGAGATTAGGGCCTAAGGGCCTGTCCGGCTCAACCTTCTATCTCTGTTGACATCTGTGTGCATGCCTTCATGGATGTAGCAGCTCAGCTTGTGTCCGAAGACCCCTGTGTGTGCAGGGAGGCTCCCGGTAATGGTATGTCCTCGGGGGCCTTGAGGTTTCTCATATTCTGGAGGTGTGTGGCCAAAGGAATGGACAGAGTTTCCCAGGAGAGAGCAGGCACGGTCCTGTGGTATGGCTCCAGAGGACCCAGCCTAGAGGCTGTGTTTGCCAGGGCTGTGGGGACAGATGTCTGAAAAAGCAAACTTGGCTCAGGTAGGGGCCAAGGTAATGGCAGGCCTGATCTCCAGTCCGAGAGGGGAGATCCTCTGGATATCAAAGGAGGGCAAGTGGGAGGCAGTCGCTCAGGCTTTTGTCTCTGGGTGTTGCGTTCACAGTGGCCGTTCAGGGTAGGGGTTGCTTCAGGGGCCGAGGAAGAGCCTTCCTCTCGGGGGATTGTCCAAGCTCCCAAGTGTTTGGGTTCATTCTGTGGGAAGGGAAGAGTACTGTTTTCTGCCACAGGGGACCCCCCAGGAGAGGGACTCTAGAGCACAGCAGTGGGTTCCCTCAACTGGAATACACACCATCTAGTTAGTCCTGCGTGCCTATGGGCATGGCAAGCCACATATGCGGGCTCTTGGTCCAATCACTGAGAGGCGTTACTTGAATAAGGTACTCACGCTGAGGGTCACAATGTGTGTTTGTGCCCAAGGCGGCCCTCACACATGGGCGTGGCCTCATGGGCCATGCCGTTTTCTCCTACACTGAAGGTTTGACTCACTGCCAGCAGCAAGGTTTCTTGCCATGGGGAAGGAGGGGTTCTGACTTGTGCATCAGGTTCCCCCCTGTGCAGGGATTGGAGATAAGGTCTAGGTTCTGATGACTGAAAACCCAGGTTGGGAATGGATGGTGGCCTAAGGCAGTGGCGGGTCCAATGTGCTGGGTGTGCAGCCAGCTGTGTCGGTGTCTGTTGGAAGGTCTGGGCTCAGGCTATTTGCGACAGAGCATCAGTGTTTAAGGTAGCCTATGCAATTGGGGTGTTGCTGAGGGCCAAGCAGTTTGATCCTCATTTGGGGTTTCTGGGCAGCACCATAGACAAAGTTTTTCTCCTGGGAGGCAGGCGGAGTGCTTCATTGTGGCCCCAGAATTCCCAGTAGGGAGGGTTTGCGGGCCAGGAGTGTGAGGACGGAAGTCTAGGAACACAAGCTAAAGTGAGGATTGGAGCCAAGGGCAGAGCAGGCCCACTAGGCAGAGGCTGAATCAAAATCTCCTGCATCTGAAGTCAGGCTGAGGATCAGACGTTGGCTGAGGCTGGAGTATGTGTCCATGATGGCACCTTCATGAAGCGGGGGCCTCAGGAGGCCAAGGAAGTTTTCCCACGCTGAGTTTGGAGGTTGCCCCAAACCACCAGGTTTCCTTCTGTGGGACATTCGAGTCCTGTTGCATGGCTCCAGGACATACCATACGGAAGGACTGGAGAGCACGGTTCGAAGGATGGATCCCTGTACAGCATGCCTCGCATTCCCATTGGCCATTAGCCACAAGATATGTTTGATCTGCTGCCTCTGGGGCACGCTAACCAGGGGGCTGAGTTGAAATGGCCTCTCCTGAGGATGCGTCATAATGTGCGTTTGGGTCCATGGAAACCTTGGAATGTGCTGGTTGTTCAGTGGCCCTGCGGAACTCTCCTACCTGAAGGGTTTGATACATCCCCAGTCAGTAAGCTCCCCATGTGGAGACGAGAGAGGTTTGGTTTGGAGCCTCAGAAAAGCCCCGTGTGCTGGTCTACGAAAACAGACCTCTGAGGACGGACACATGGAAACCAAAGCTAAGGTTCAGATTAGGGCCTGGGGGCCTGTCCATTTCAACCTTCTGTCTCTGGGGACACTGTCTGAGAGTCTAAGTGGAGATAGTTGCTCCGCTGGTGTCAGAGAGCCCCTCTTAGTCCAGGGTGGCCTACACTATTGATGGCCTCAGGGGCCTTGGAGCTTTTCCCTAACCTGTAGGGTTGTGGTCAATGGATTGGGCACAATTTCCTTGGAGAGGGCAGGCACAATCTTTCGCTGTGGCTCCAGAGGCCCTAGCCTGGCGGTTGTGTGGGTCCAGGCTGAGGGCACAGAAGTCTGAAAACACAAACTCAGCTTATGAGTGGCGCCTAGGGTATGGCAGGCCGGATGTACAGCCCGAGAGGGAGCTCCTCGGCCTCTGAAACAAGGGCGAGTGGGAGGCGTTCCTTCAGGCTTTTGTCTCTGGATGTTGTGTCCGAGATAGCCGTGGATTGGAGGGGTGGCCTCAGGGACTGTGGACGAGTATCCCTCTCTGGGGATTTGTCCCAGCTCCCAAGAGTTTGGGGTCATTTTGTGGGAAGGGTGGAAAAGTGTTGTCTGGCTCACGTGTCTCTCCAAGAAAGGGATTCCAGAGCAGAGCCCCAGGTACGGGCGGGGCGACTGGAAAACTCAAACACTGGTGAGGATTGGGTGCATAGGGGCTTGGCAAGCCCCATATGCGGGCTCTTGGCCCAGGCCCTGACAGGCCTTTCTTTGACATGGGGCTCATGCTGAGGGTCACAGTGTGAATTTGTGCCCAAGCAGCACTCAAGTTTGGGCGTGGCATCAGGGACCAGAAAGGTTTCTCCCACCCTGAAGGTGTGACTCCATGCCAAGAGCAAGCTTTACAGCCACGGGGAAGGAGGAGTTCTGTATTGTGCTTGCGATACCCAGCTGTGTGGAGAATTGATATAATGTCTAGGTTCAGATATCTGAAAACCAAGGTTAGGAAGAGGTGACGGCATAAGACCATGGCGTGTCCGAAGTGCTGGGTGTGCGGGCAGCTGTCTCCTTGTCTGTCTGGACGTCTGGCTTCAGGCTGTGTCAGACAGAGCATGAGTGCCCAGAGCAGCCTATCCAGTTCGGGTACCGGTCGAGGCCCGAGCAGGTTGATCCTCATCTGGGTTTTCTGGAGAGAGCCCCACAGGGAAACGTCTTTCTTCCCTTGGGCAGACCCTGGGCTGGGTTGTGGTTCTGGAGTTCCTAGTCCGGAGGGCTTGTTTGCCAGGAGTGTGAGGAAGGAAGTCTGAAAACACAAGCTAGCGTGAGGTTTGGGACCGATGGCACGGCAGGCCCACTCTGAGAGGCTGAATCGAGATCTCCTGCACTGAGGTCATTTCAACTCTGAGACGTGCCTCAGGCTAGAGTTTTTGTCCAGCATGGCCTCTTCCTGAATGGTGTGGGGGCCTCATGAGGCCAGGAAGGTTTGCCTACGATGGGATTTGTGAACTACTCCAAACCTCAAGGTTTCCTTCTGCACGAAAGTCGAGTGCTATTGGATGGTTCCAGGAGGCCCCATACGGAAAGACTCGAGAGCAGGTGTCTAAGCATGGATGCCTGGGAACGCCACCTCATATTCCCACTCTTTAGTCAGGACAAGGCAGGCTCAATCTGCGGGCTCCTGGGTGAGCTACCCAGAGGGGAGAGTTGAAATGGACTCTCCTGAAGATGAGTCCTACTGTGGCTTGGTGGCCTGGGAGACCTTGGAATGTGGAGGTGGCTCAGGGACTCTGCAGGATTCTCCAACCTGATGTGTTTGACACGGCTCCAACAAGGAAGCTTCCCATGTGGAGACGAGAGAAGTTCTGTTCAGTGCCTCAGGAAAGCCCCATATCCTGTTCTTCGAACCAAAGCCTCTGAGGAGTGACACCTGGAAAACAAAGCAAGAGTTGAGATTAGGGCCTAAGGGCCTGTCCGGCTCAACCTTCTATCTCTGTTGACATCTGTGTGCATGCCTTCATGGAGGTAGCAGCTCAGCTTGTGTCCGAAGGCCCCTGTGTGTGCAGGGAGGCTCCCGGTAATGGTATGTCCTCGGGGGCCTTGAGGTTTCTCATATTCTGGAGGTGTGTGGCCAAAGGAATGGACAGAGTTTCCCAGGAGAGAGCAGGCACGGTCCTGTGGTATGGCTCCAGAGGACCCAGCCTAGAGGCTGTGTTTGCCAGGGCTGTGGGGACAGATGTCTGAAAAAGCAAACTTGGCTCAGGTAGGGGCCCAGGTAATGGCAGGCCTGATCTCCAGTCCGAGAGGGGAGATCCTCTGGATATCAAAGGAGGGCAAGTGGGAGGCAGTCGCTCAGGCTTTTGTCTCTGGGTGTTGCGTTCACAGTGGCCGTTCAGGGTAGGGGTTGCTTCAGGGGCCGAGGAAGAGCCTTCCTCTCGGGGGATTGTCCAAGCTCCCAAGTGTTTGGGTTCATTCTGTGGGAAGGGAAGAGTACTGTTTTCTGCCACAGGGGACCCCCCAGGAGAGGGACTCTAGAGCACAGCAGTGGGTTCCCTCAACTGGAATACACACCATCTAGTTAGTCCTGCGTGCCTATGGGCATGGCAAGCCACATATGCGGGCTCTTGGTCCAATCACTGAGAGGCGTTACTTGAATAAGGTACTCACGCTGAGGGTCACAATGTGTGTTTGTGCCCAAGGCGGCCCTCACACATGGGCGTGGCCTCATGGGCCATGCCGTTTTCTCCTACACTGAAGGTTTGACTCACTGCCAGCAGCAAGGTTTCTTGCCATGGTGAAGGAGGGGTTCTGACTTGTGCATCAGGTTCCCCCCGGTGCAGGGATTGGAGATAAAGTCTAGGTTCTGATGACTGAAAACCCAGGTTGGGAATGGATGGTGGCCTAAGGCAGTGGCGGGTCCAATGTGCTGGGTGTGCAGCCAGCTGTGTCGGTGTCTGTTGGAAGGTCTGGGCTCAGGCTATTTGCGACAGAGCATCAGTGTTTAAGGTAGCCTATGCAATTGGGGTGTTGCCGAGGGCCAAGCAGTTTGATCCTCATTTGGGGTGTCTGGGCAGCACCATAGACAAAGTTTTTCTCCTGGGAGGCAGGCGGAGTGCTTCATTGTGGCCCCAGAATTCCCAGTAGGGAGGGTTTGCGGGCCAGGAGTGTGAGGACGGAAGTCTAGGAACACAAGCTAAAGTGAGGATTGGAGCCAAGGGCAGAGCAGGCCCACTAGGCAGAGGCTGAATCAAAATCTCCTGCATCTGAAGTCAGGCTGAGGATCAGACGTTGGCTGAGGCTGGAGTATGTGTCCATGATGGCACCTTCATGAAGCGGGGGCCTCATGAGGCCAAGGAAGCTTTCCCACGCTGAGTTTGGAGGTTGCCCCAAACCACCAGGTTTCCTTCTGTGGGACATTCGAGTCCTGTTGCATGGCTCCAGGACATACCATACGGAAGGACTGGAGAGCACGGTTCGAAGGATGGATCCCTGTACAGCATGCCTCGCATTCCCATTGGCCATTAGCCACAAGATATGTTTGATCTGCTGCCTCTGGGGCACGCTAACCAGGGGGCTGAGTTGAAATGGCCTCTCCTGAGGATGCGTCATAATGTGCGTTTGGGTCCATGGAAACCTTGGAATGTGCTGGTTGTTCAGTGGCCCTGCGGAACTCTCCTACCTGAAGGGTTTGATACATCCCCAGTCAGTAAGCTCCCCATGTGGAGACGAGAGAGGTTTGGTTTGGAGCCTCAGAAAAGCCCCGTGTGCTGGTCTACGAAAACAGACCTCTGAGGACGGACACATGGAAACCAAAGCTAAGGTTCAGATTAGGGCCTGGGGGCCTGTCCATTTCAACCTTCTGTCTCTGGGGACACTGTCTGAGAGTCTAAGTGGAGATAGTTGCTCCGCTGGTGTCAGAGAGCCCCTCTTAGTTCAGGGTGGCCTACACTATTGATGGCCTCAGGGGCCTTGGAGCTTTTCCCTAACCTGTAGGGTTGTGGTCAATGGATTGGGCACAATTTCCTTGGAGAGGGCAGGCACAATCTTTCGCTGTGGCTCCAGAGGCCCTAGCCTGGCGGTTGTGTGGGTCCAGGCTGAGGGCACAGAAGTCTGAAAACACAAACTCAGCTTATGAGTGGCGCCTAGGGTATGGCAGGCCGGATGTACAGCCCGAGAGGGAGCTCCTGGGCCTCTGAAACAAGGGCGAGTGGGAGGCGTTCCTTCAGGCTTTTGTCTCTGGATGTTGTGTCCGAGATAGCCGTGGATTGGAGGGGTGGCCTCAGGGACTGTGGACGAGTATCCCTCTCTGGGGATTTGTCCCAGCTCCCAAGAGTTTGGGGTCATTTTGTGGGAAGGGTGGAAAAGTGTTGTCTGGCTCACGTGTCTCTCCAAGAAAGGGATTCCAGAGCAGAGCCCCAGGTACGGGCGGGGCGACTGGAAAACTCAAACACTGGTGAGGATTGGGTGCATAGGGGCTTGGCAAGCCCCATATGCGGGCTCTTGGCCCAGGCCCTGACAGGCCTTTCTTTGACATGGGGCTCATGCTGAGGGTCACAGTGTGAATTTGTGCCCAAGCAGCACTCAAGTTTGGGCGTGGCATCAGGGACCAGGAAGGTTTCTCCCACCCTGAAGGTGTGACTCCATGCCAAGAGCAAGCTTTACAGCCACGGGGAAGGAGGAGTTCTGTGTTGTGCTTGCGATACCCAGCTGTGTGGAGAATTGATATAATGTCTAGGTTCAGATATCTGAAAACCAAGGTTAGGAAGAGGTGACGGCATAAGACCATGGCGTGTCCGAAGTGCTGGGTGTGCGGCCAGCTGTCTCCTTGTCTGTCTGGACGTCTGGCTTCAGGCTGTGTCAGACAGAGCATGAGTGCCCAGAGCAGCCTATCCAGTTCGGGTACCGGTCGAGGCCCGAGCAGGTTGATCCTCATCGGGGTTTTCTGGAGAGAGCCCCACAGGGAAACGTCTTTCTTCCCTTGGGCAGACCCTGGGCTGGGTTGTGGTTCTGGAGTTCCTAGTCCGGAGGGCTTGTTTGCCAGGAGTGTGAGGAAGGAAGTCTGAAAACACAAGCTAGCGTGAGGTTTGGGACCGATGGCACGGCAGGCCCACTCTGAGATGCTGAATCGAGATCTCCTGCACTGAGGTCATTTCAACTCTGAGACGTGCCTCAGGCTAGAGTTTTTGTCCAGCATGGCCTCTTCCTGAATGGTGTGGGGGCCTCATGAGGCCAGGAAGGTTTGCCTACGATGGGATTTGTGAACTACTCCAAACCTCAAGGTTTCCTTCTGCACGAAAGTCGAGTGCTATTGGATGGTTCCAGGAGGCCCCATACGGAAAGACTCGAGAGCAGGTGTCTAAGCATGGATGCCTGGGAACGCCACCTCATATTCCCACTCTTTAGTCAGGACAAGGCAGGCTCAATCTGCGGGCTCCTGGGTGAGCTACCCAGAGGGGAGAGTTGAAATGGACTCTCCTGAAGATGAGTCCTACTGTGGCTTGGTGGCCTGGGAGACCTTGGAATGTGGAGGTGACTCAGGGACTCTGCAGGATTCTCCAACCTGAGGTGTTTGACACGGCTCCAACAAGGAAGCTTCCCATGTGGAGACGAGAGAAGTTCTGTTCAGTGCCTCAGGAAAGCCCCATATCCTGTTCTTCGAACCAAAGCCTCTGAGGAGTGACACCTGGAAAACAAAGCAAGAGTTTGAGATTAGGGCCTAAGGGCCTGTCCGGCTCAACCTTCTATCTCTGTTGACATCTGTGTGCATGCCTTCATGGAGGTAGCAGCTCAGCTTGTGTCCGAAGGCCCCTGTGTGTGCAGGGAGGCTCCCGGTAATGGTATGTCCTCGGGGGCCTTGAGGTTTCTCATATTCTGGAGGTGTGTGGCCAAAGGAATGGACAGAGTTTCCGGGAGAGAGCAGGCACGGTCCTGTGGTATGGCTCCAGAGGACCCAGCCTAGAGGCTGTGTTTGCCAGGGCTGTGGGGACAGATGTCTGAAAAAGCAAACTTGGCTCAGGTAGGGGCCAAGGTAATGGCAGGCCTGATCTCCAGTCCGAGAGGGGAGATCCTCTGGATATCAAAGGAGGGCAAGTGGGAGGCAGTCGCTCAGGCTTTTGTCTCTGGGTGTTGCGTTCACAGTGGCCGTTCAGGGTAGGGGTTGCTTCAGGGGCCGAGGAAGAGCCTTCCTCTCGGGGGATTGTCCAAGCTCCCAAGTGTTTGTGTTCATTCTGTGGGAAGGGAAGAGTACTGTTTTCTGCCACAGGGGACCCCCCAGGAGAGGGACTCTAGAGCACAGCAGTGGGTTCCCTCAACTGGAATACACACCATCTAGTTAGTCCTGCGTGCCTATGGGCATGGCAAGCCACATATGCGAGCTCTTGGTCCAATCACTGAGAGGCGTTACTTGAATAAGGTACTCACGCTGAGGGTCACAATGTGTGTTTGTGCCCAAGGCGGCCCTCAAACATGGGCGTGGCCTCATGGGCCATGCCGTTTTCTCCTACACTGAAGGTTTGACTCACTGCCAGCAGCAAGGTTTCTTGCCATGGGGAAGGAGGGGTTCTGACTTGTGCATCAGGTTCCCCCCTGTGCAGGGATTGGAGATAAGGTCTAGGTTCTGATGACTGAAAACCCAGGTTGGGAATGGATGGTGGCCTAAGGCAGTGGCGGGTCCAATGTGCTGGGTGTGCAGCCAGCTGTGTCGGTGTCTGTTGGAAGGTCTGGGCTCAGGCTATTTGCGACAGAGCATCAGTGTTTAAGGTAGCCTATGCAATTGGGGTGTTGCCGAGGGCCAAGCAGTTTGATCCTCATTTGGGGTTTCTGGGCAGCACCATAGACAAAGTTTTTCTCCTGGGAGGCAGGCGGAGTGCTTCATTGTGGCCCCAGAATTCCCAGTAGGGAGGGTTTGCGGGCCAGGAGTGTGAGGACGGAAGTCTAGGAACACAAGCTAAAGTGAGGATTGGAGCCAAGGGCAGAGCAGGCCCACTAGGCAGAGGCTGAATCAAAATCTCCTGCATCTGAAGTCAGGCTGAGGATCAGACGTTGGCTGAGGCTGGAGTATGTGTCCATGATGGCACCTTCATGAAGCGGGGGCCTCATGAGGCCAAGGAAGCTTTCCCACGCTGAGTTTGGAGGTTGCCCCAAACCACCAGGTTTCCTTCTGTGGGACATTCGAGTCCTGTTGCATGGCTCCAGGACATACCATACGGAAGGACTGGAGAGCACGGTTCGAAGGATGGATCACTGTACAGCATGCCTCGCATTCCCATTGGCCATTAGCCACAAGATATGTTTGATCTGCTGCCTCTGGGGCACGCTAACCAGGGGGCTGAGTTGAAATGGCCTCTCCTGAGGATGCGTCATAATGTGCGTTTGGGTCCATGGAAACCTTGGAATGTGCTGGTTGTTCAGTGGCCCTGCGGAACTCTCCTACCTGAAGGGTTTGATACATCCCCAGTCAGTAAGCTCCCCATGTGGAGACGAGAGAGGTTTGGTTTGGAGCCTCAGAAAAGCCCCGTGTGCTGGTCTACGAAAACAGACCTCTGAGGACGGACACATGGAAACCAAAGCTAAGGTTCAGATTAGGGCCTGGGGGCCTGTCCATTTCAACCTTCTGTCTCTGGGGACACTGTCTGAGAGTCTAAGTGGAGATAGTTGCTCCGCTGGTGTCAGAGAGCCCCTCTTAGTCCAGGGTGGCCTACACTATTGATGGCCTCAGGGGCCTTGGAGCTTTTCCCTAACCTGTAGGGTTGTGGTCAATGGATTGGGCACAATTTCCTTGGAGAGGGCAGGCACAATCTTTCGCTGTGGCTCCAGAGGCCCTAGCCTGGCGGTTGTGTGGGTCCAGGCTGAGGGCACAGAAGTCTGAAAACACAAACTCAGCTTATGAGTGGCGCCTAGGGTATGGCAGGCCGGATGTACAGCCCGAGAGGGAGCTCCTCGGCCTCTGAAACAAGGGCGAGTGGGAGGCGTTCCTTCAGGCTTTTGTCTCTGGATGTTGTGTCCGAGATAGCCGTGGATTGGAGGGGTGGCCTCAGGGACTGTGGACGAGTATCCCTCTCTGGGGATTTGTCCCAGCTCCCAAGAGTTTGGGGTCATTTTGTGGGAAGGGTGGAAAAGTGTTGTCTGGCTCACGTGTCTCTCCAAGAAAGGGATTCCAGAGCAGAGCCCCAGGTACGGGCGGGGCGACTGGAAAACTCAAACACTGGTGAGGATTGGGTGCATAGGGGCTTGGCAAGCCCCATATGCGGGCTCTTGGCCCAGGCCCTGACAGGCCTTTCTTTGACATGGGGCTCATGCTGAGGGTCACAGTGTGAATTTGTGCCCAAGCAGCACTCAAGTTTGGGCGTGGCATCAGGGACCAGGAAGGTTTCTCCCACCCTGAAGGTGTGACTCCATGCCAAGAGCAAGCTTTCCAGCCACGGGGAAGGAGGAGTTCTGTGTTGTGCTTGCGATACCCAGCTGTGTGGAGAATTGATATAATGTCTAGGTTCAGATATCTGAAAACCAAGGTTAGGAAGAGGTGACGGCATAAGACCATGGCGTGTCCGAAGTGCTGGGTGTGCGGCCAGCTGTCTCCTTGTCTGTCTGGACGTCTGGCTTCAGGCTGTGTCAGACAGAGCATGAGTGCCCAGAGCAGCCTATCCAGTTCGGGTACCGGTCGAGGCCCGAGCAGGTTGATCCTCATCGGGGTTTTCTGGAGAGAGCCCCACAGGGAAACGTCTTTCTTCCCTTGGGCAGACCCTGGGCTGGGTTGTGGTTCTGGAGTTCCTAGTCCGGAGGGCTTGTTTGCCAGGAGTGTGAGGAAGGAAGTCTGAAAACACAAGCTAGCGTGAGGTTTGGGACCGATGGCACGGCAGGCCCACTCTGAGAGGCTGAATCGAGATCTCCTGCACTGAGGTCATTTCAACTATGAGACGTGCCTCAGGCTAGAGTTTTTGTCCAGCATGGCCTCTTCCTGAATGGTGTGGGGGCCTCATGAGGCCAGGAAGGTTTGCCTACGATGGGATTTGTGAACTACTCCAAACCTCAAGGTTTCCTTCTGCACGAAAGTCGAGTGCTATTGGATGGTTCCAGGAGGCCCCATACGGAAAGACTCGAGAGCAGGTGTCTAAGCATGGATGCCTGGGAACGCCACCTCATATTCCCACTCTTTAGTCAGGACAAGGCAGGCTCAATCTGCGGGCTCCTGGGTGAGCTACCCAGAGGGGAGAGTTGAAATGGACTCTCCTGAAGATGAGTCCTACTGTGGCTTGGTGGCCTGGGAGACCTTGGAATGTGGAGGTGGCTCAGGGACTCTGCAGGATTCTCCAACCTGAGGTGTTTGACACGGCTCCAACAAGGAAGCTTCCCATGTGGAGACGAGAGAAGTTCTGTTCAGTGCCTCAGGAAAGCCCCATATCCTGTTCTTCGAACCAAAGCCTCTGAGGAGTGACACCTGGAAAACAAAGCAAGAGTTGAGATTAGGGCCTAAGGGCCTGTCGGGCTCAACCTTCTATCTCTGTTGACATCTGTGTGCATGCCTTCATGGAGGTAGCAGCTCCGCTTGTGTCCGAAGGCTTCTGTGTGTGCAGGGAGGCTCCCGGTAATGTTATGTCCTCGGGGGCCTTGAGGTTTCTCATATTCTGGAGGTGTGTGGCCAAAGGAATGGACAGAGTTTCCAAGGAGAGAGCAGGCATGGTCCTGTGGTATGGCTCCAGAGGACACAACCTAGAGGCTGTGTTTGCCAGGGCTGTGGGGACAGATGTCTGAAAAAGCAAACTTGGCTCAGGTAGGGGCCAAGGTAATGGCAGGCCTGATCTCCAGTCCGAGAGGGGAGATCCTCTGGATATCAAAGGAGGGCAAGTGGGAGGCAGTCGCTCAGGCTTTTGTCTCTGGGTGTTGCGTTCACAGTGGCCATTCAGGGTAGGGGTTGCTTCAGGGGCCGAGGAAGAGCCTTCCTCGCGGGGGATTGTCCAAGCTCCCAAGTGTTTGGGTTCATTCTGTGGGAAGGGAAGAGTACTGTTTTCTGCCACAGGGAACCCCCCAGGAGAGGGACTCTAGAGCACAGCAGTGGGTTCCCTCAACTGGAATACACACCATCTAGTTAGTCCTGCGTGCCTATGGGCATGGCAAGCCACATATGCGGGCTCTTGGTCCAATCACTGAGAGGCGTTACTTGAATAAGGTACTCACGCTGAGGGTCACAATGTGTGTTTGTGCCCAAGGTGGCCCTCACACATGGGCGTGGCCTCATGGGCCATGCCGTTTTCTCCTACACTGAAGGTTTGACTCACTGCCAGCAGCAAGGTTTCTTGCCATGGGGAAGGAGGGGTTCTGACTTGTGCATCAGGTTCCCCCCTGTGCAGGGATTGGAGATAAGGTCTAGGTTCTGATGACTGAAAACCCAGGTTGGGAATGGATGGTGGCCTAAGGCAGTGGCGGGTCCAATGTGCTGGGTGTGCAGCCAGCTGTGTCGGTGTCTGTTGGAAGGTCTGGGCTCAGGCTATTTGCGACAGAGCATCAGTGTTTAAGGTAGCCTATGCAATTGGGGTGTTGCCGAGGGCCAAGCAGTTTGATCCTCATTTGGGGTTTCTGGGCAGCACCATAGACAAAGTTTTTCTCCTGGGAGGCAGGCGGAGTGCTTCATTGTGGCCCCAGAATTCCCAGTAGGGAGGGTTTGCGGGCCAGGAGTGTGAGGACGGAAGTCTAGGAACACAAGCTAAAGTGAGGATTGGAGCCAAGGGCAGAGCAGGCCCACTAGGCAGAGGCTGAATCAAAATCTCCTGCATCTGAAGTCAGGCTGAGGATCAGACGTTGGCTGAGGCTGGAGTATGTGTCCATGATGGCACCTTCATGAAGCGGGGGCCTCATGAGGCCAAGGAAGTTTTCCCACGCTGAGTTTGGAGGTTGCCCCAAACCACCAGGTTTCCTTCTGTGGGACATTCGAGTCCTGTTGCATGGCTCCAGGACATACCATACGGAAGGACTGGAGAGCACGGTTCGAAGGATGGATCCCTGTACAGCATGCCTCGCATTCCCATTGGCCATTAGCCACAAGATATGTTTGATCTGCTGCCTCTGGGGCACGCTAACCAGGGGGCTGAGTTGAAATGGCCTCTCCTGAGGATGCGTCATAATGTGCGTTTGGGTCCATGGAAACCTTGGAATGTGCTGGTTGTTCAGTGGCCCTGCGGAACTCTCCTACCTGAAGGGTTTGATACATCCCCAGTCAGTAAGCTCCCCATGTGGAGACGAGAGAGGTTTGGTTTGGAGCCTCAGAAAAGCCCCGTGTGCTGGTCTACGAAAACAGACCTCTGAGGACGGACACATGGAAACCAAAGCTAAGGTTCAGATTAGGGCCTGGGGGCCTGTCCATTTCAACCTTCTGTCTCTGGGGACACTGTCTGAGAGTCTAAGTGGAGATAGTTGCTCCGCTGGTGTCAGAGAGCCCCTCTTAGTCCAGGGTGGCCTACACTATTGATGGCCTCAGGGGCCTTGGAGCTTTTCCCTAACCTGTAGGGTTGTGGTCAATGGATTGGGCACAATTTCCTTGGAGAGGGCAGGCACAATCTTTCGCTGTGGCTCCAGAGGCCCTAGCCTGGTGGTTGTGTGGGTCCAGGCTGAGGGCACAGAAGTCTGAAAACACAAACTCAGCTTATGAGTGGCGCCTAGGGTATGGCAGGCTGGATGTACAGCCCGAGAGGGAGCTCCTCGGCCTCTGAAACAAGGGCGAGTGGGAGGCGTTCCTTCAGGCTTTTGTCTCTGGATGTTGTGTCCGAGATAGCCGTGGATTGGAGGGGTGGCCTCAGGGACTGTGGACGAGTATCCCTCTCTGGGGATTTGTCCCAGCTCCCAAGAGTTTGGGGTCATTTTGTGGGAAGGGTGGAAAAGTGTTGTCTGGCTCACGTGTCTCTCCAAGAAAGGGATTCCAGAGCAGAGCCCCAGGTACGGGCGGGGCGACTGGAAAACTCAAACACTGGTGAGGATTGGGTGCATAGGGGCTTGGCAAGCCCCATATGCGGGCTCTTGGCCCAGGCCCTGACAGGCCTTTCTTTGACATGGGGCTCATGCTGAGGGTCACAGTGTGAATTTGTGCCCAAGCAGCACTCAAGTTTGGGCGTGGCATCAGGGACCAGAAAGGTTTCTCCCACCCAGAAGGTGTGATTCCATGCCAAGAGCAAGCTTTACAGCCACGGGGAAGGAGGAGTTCTGTGTTGTGCTTGCGATACCCAGCTGTGTGGAGAATTGATATAATGTCTAGGTTCAGATATCTGAAAACCAAGGTTAGGAAGAGGTGACGGCATAAGACCATGGCGTGTCCGAAGTGCTGGGTGTGCGGGCAGCTGTCTCCTTGTCTGTCTGGACGTCTGGCTTCAGGCTGTGTCAGACAGAGCATGAGTGCCCAGAGCAGCCTATCCAGTTCGGGTACCGGTCGAGGCCCGAGCAGGTTGATCCTCATCTGGGTTTTCTGGAGAGAGCCCCACAGGGAAACGTCTTTCTTCCCTTGGGCAGACCCTGGGCTGGGTTGTGGTTCTGGAGTTCCTAGTCCGGAGGGCTTGTTTGCCAGGAGTGTGAGGAAGGAATTCTGAAAACACAAGCTAGCGTGAGGTTTGGGACCGATGGCACGGCAGGCCCACTCTGAGAGGCTGAATCGAGATCTCCTGCACTGAGGTCATTTCAACTCTGAGACGTGCCTCAGGCTAGAGTTTTTGTCCAGCATGGCCTCTTCCTGAATGGTGTGGGGGCCTCATGAGGCCAGGAAGGTTTGCCTACGATGGGATTTGTGAACTACTCCAAACCTCAAGGTTTCCTTCTGCACGAAAGTCGAGTACTATTGGATGGTTCCAGGAGGCCCCATACGGAAAGACTCGAGAGCAGGTGTCTAAGCATGGATGCCTGGGAACGCCACCTCATATTCCCACTCTTTAGTCAGGACAAGGCAGGCTCAATCTGCGGGCTCCTGGGTGAGCTACCCAGAGGGGAGAGTTGAAATGGACTCTCCTGAAGATGAGACCTACTGTGGCTTGGTGGCCTGGGAGACCTTGGAATGTGGAGGTGGCTCAGGGACTCTGCAGGATTCTCCAACCTGAGGTGTTTGACACGGCTCCAACAAGGAAGCTTCCCATGTGGAGACGAGAGAAGTTCTGTTCAGTGCCTCAGGAAAGCCCCATATCCTGTTCTTCGAACCAAAGCCTCTGAGGAGTGACACCTGGAAAACCAAGCAAGAGTTGAGATTAGGGCCTAAGGGCCTGTCGGGCTCAACCTTCTATCTCTGTTGACATCTGTGTGCATGCCTTCATGGAGGTAGCAGCTCCGCTTGTGTCCGAAGGCCCCTGTGTGTGCAGGGAGGCTCCCGGTAATGTTATGTCCTCGGGGGCCTTGAGGTTTCTCATATTCTGGAGGTGTGTGGCCAAAGGAATGGACAGAGTTTCCCAGGAGAGAGCAGGCATGGTCCTGTGGTATGGCTCCAGAGGACACAACCTAGAGGCTGTGTTTGCCAGGGCTGTGGGGACAGATGTCTGAAAAAGCAAACTTGGCTCAGGTAGGGGCCAAGGTAATGGCAGGCCTGATCTCCAGTCCGAGAGGGGAGATCCTCTGGATATCAAAGGAGGGCAAGTGGGAGGCAGTCGCTCAGGCTTTTGTCTCTGGGTGTTGCGTTCACAGTGGCCGTTCAGGGTAGGGGTTGCTTCAGGGGCCGAGGAAGAGCCTTCCTCGCGGGGGATTGTCCAAGCTCCCAAGTGTTTGTGTTCATTCTGTGGGAAGGGAAGAGTACTGTTTTCTGCCACAGGGGACCCCCCAGGAGAGGGACTCTAGAGCACAGCAGTGGGTTCCCTCAACTGGAATACACACCATCTAGTTAGTCCTGCGTGCCTATGGGCATGGCAAGCCACATATGCGGGCTCTTGGTCCAATCACTGAGAGGCGTTACTTGAATAAGGTACTCACGCTGAGGGTCACAATGTGTGTTTGTGCCCAAGGCGGCCCTCACACATGGGCGTGGCCTCATGGGCCATGCCGTTTTCTCCTACACTGAAGGTTTGACTCTCTGCCAGCAGCAAGGTTTCTTGCCATGGGGAAGGAGGGGTTCTGACTTGTGCATCAGGTTCCCCCCTGTGCAGGGATTGGAGATAAGGTCTAGGTTCTGATGACTGAAAACCCAGGTTGGGAATGGATGGTGGCCTAAGGCAGTGGCGGGTCCAATGTGCTGGGTGTGCAGCCAGCTGTGTCGGTGTCTGTTGGAAGGTCTGGGCTCAGGCTATTTGCGACAGAGCATCAGTGTTTAAGGTAGCCTATGCAATTGGGGTGTTGCCGAGGGCCAAGCAGTTTGATCCTCATTTGGGGTTTCTGGGCAGCACCATAGACAAAGTTTTTCTCCTGGGAGGCAGGCGGAGTGCTTCATTGTGGCCCCAGAATTCCCAGTAGGGAGGGTTTGCGGGCCAGGAGTGTGAGGACGGAAGTCTAGGAACACAAGCTAAAGTGAGGATTGGAGCCAAGGGCAGAGCAGGCCCACTAGGCAGAGGCTGAATCAAAATCTCCTGCATCTGAAGTCAGGCTGAGGATCAGACGTTGGCTGAGGCTGGAGTATGTGTCCATGATGGCACCTTCATGAAGCGGGGGCCTCATGAGGCCAAGGAAGCTTTCCCACGCTGAGTTTGGAGGTTGCCCCAAACCACCAGGTTTCCTTCTGTGGGACATTCGAGTCCTGTTGCATGGCTCCAGGACATACCATACGGAAGGACTGGAGAGCACGGTTCGAAGGATGGATCCCTGTACAGCATGCCTCGCATTCCCATTGGCCATTAGCCACAAGATATGTTTGATCTGCTGCCTCTTGGGCACGCTAACCAGGGGGCTGAGTTGAAATGGCCTCTCCTGAGGATGCGTCATAATGTGCGTTTGGGTCCATGGAAACCTTGGAATGTGCTGGTTGTTCAGTGGCCCTGCGGAACTCTCCTACCTGAAGGGTTTGATACATCCCCAGTCAGTAAGCTCCCCATGTGGAGACGAGAGAGGTTTGGTTTGGAGCCTCAGAAAAGCCCCGTGTGCTGGTCTACGAAAACAGACCTCTGAGGACGGACACATGGAAACCAAAGCTAAGGTTCAGATTAGGGCCTGGGGGCCTGTCCATTTCAACCTTCTGTCTCTGGGGACACTGTCTGAGAGTCTAAGCGGAGATAGTTGCTCCGCTGGTGTCAGAGAGCCCCTCTTAGTCCAGGGTGGCCTACACTATTGATGGCCTCAGGGGCCTTGGAGCTTTTCCCTAACCTGTAGGGTGGTGGTCAATGGATTGGGCACAATTTCCTTGGAGAGGGCAGGCACAATCTTTCGCTGTGGCTCCAGAGGCCCTAGCCTGGCGGTTGTGTGGGTCCAGGCTGAGGGCACAGAAGTCTGAAAACACAAACTCAGCTTATGAGTGGCGCCTAGGGTATGGCAGGCCGGATGTACAGCCCGAGAGGGAGCTCCTGGGCCTCTGAAACAAGGGCGAGTGGGAGGCGTTCCTTCAGGCTTTTGTCTCTGGATGTTGTGTCCGAGATAGCCGTGGATTGGAGGGGTGGCCTCAGGGACTGTGGACGAGTATCCCTCTCTGGGGATTTGTCCCAGCTCCCAAGAGTTTGGGGTCATTTTGTGGGAAGGGTGGAAAAGTGTTGTCTGGCTCACGTGTCTCTCCAAGAAAGGGATTCCAGAGCAGAGCCCCAGGTACGGGCGGGGCGACTGGAAAACTCAAACACTGGTGAGGATTGGGTGCATAGGGGCTTGGCAAGCCCCATATGCGGGCTCTTGGCCCAGGCCCTGACAGGCCTTTCTTTGACATGGGGCTCATGCTGAGGGTCAGAGTGTGAATTTGTGCCCAAGCAGCACTCAAGTTTGGGCGTGGCATCAGGGACCAGGAAGGTTTCTCCCACCCTGAAGGTGTGACTCCATGCCAAGAGCAAGCTTTACAGCCACGGGGAAGGAGGAGTTCTGTGTTGTGCTTGCGATACCCAGCTGTGTGGAGAATTGATATAATGTCTAGGTTCAGATATCTGAAAACCAAGGTTAGGAAGAGGTGACGGCATAAGACCATGGCGTGTCCGAAGTGCTGGGTGTGCGGCCAGCTGTCTCCTTGTCTGTCTGGACGTCTGGCTTCAGGCTGTGTCAGACAGAGCATGAGTGCCCAGAGCAGCCTATCCAGTTCGGGTACCGGTCGAGGCCCGAGCAGGTTGATCCTCATCTGGGTTTTCTGGAGAGAGACCCACAGGGAAACGTCTTTCTTCCCTTGGGCAGACCCTGGGCTGGGTTGTGGTTCTGGAGTTCCTAGTCCGGAGGGCTTGTTTGCCAGGAGTGTGAGGAAGGAAGTCTGAAAACACAAGCTAGCGTGAGGTTTGGGACCGATGGCACGGCAGGCCCACTCTGAGAGGCTGAATCGAGATCTCCTGCACTGAGGTCATTTCAACTCTGAGACGTGCCTCAGGCTAGAGTTGTTGTCCAGCATGGCCTCTTCCTGAATGGTGTGGGGGCCTCATGAGGCCAGGAAGGTTTGCCTACGATGGGATTTGTGAACTACTCCAAACCTCAAGGTTTCCTTCTGCACGAAATTCGAGTGCTATTGGATGGTTCCAGGAGGCCCCATACGGAAAGACTCGAGAGCAGGTGTCTAAGCATGGATACCTGGGAACGCCACCTCATATTCCCACTCTTTAGTCAGGACAAGGCAGGCTCAATCTGCGGGCTCCTGGGTGAGCTACCCAGAGGGGAGAGTTGAAATGGACTCTCCTGAAGATGAGTCCTACTGTGGCTTGGTGGCCTGGGAGACCTTGGAATGTGGAGGTGGCTCAGGGACTCTGCAGGATTCTCCAACCTGAGGTGTTTGACACGGCTCCAACAAGGAAGCTTCCCATGTGGAGACGAGAGAAGTTCTGTTCAGTGCCTCAGGAAAGCCCCATATCCTGTTCTTCGAACCAAAGCCTCTGAGGAGTGACACCTGGAAAACCAAGCAAGAGTTGAGATTAGGGCCTAAGGGCCTGTCGGGCTCAACCTTCTATCTCTGTTGACATCTGTGTGCATGCCTTCATGGAGGTAGCAGCTCAGCTTGTGTCCGAAGGCCCCTGTGTGTGCAGGGAGGCTCCCGGTAATGGTATGTCCTCGGGGGCCTTGAGGTTTCTCATATTCTGGAGGTGTGTGGCCAAAGGAATGGACAGAGTTTCCCAGGAGAGAGCAGGCACGGTCCTGTGGTATGGCTCCAGAGGACCCAGCCTAGAGGCTGTGTTTGCCAGGGCTGTGGGGACAGATGTCTGAAAAAGCAAACTTGGCTCAGGTAGGGGCCAAGGTAATGGCAGGCCTGATCTCCAGTCCGAGAGGGGAGATCCTCTGGATATCAAAGGAGGGCAAGTGGGAGGCAGTCGCTCAGGCTTTTGTCTCTGGGTGTTGCGTTCACAGTGGCCGTTCAGGGTAGGGGTTGCTTCAGGGGCCGAGGAAGAGCCTTCCTCTCGGGGGATTGTCCAAGCTCCCAAGTGTTTGTGTTCATTCTGTGGGAAGGGAAGATTACTGTTTTCTGCCACAGGGGACCCCCCAGGAGAGGGACTCTAGAGCACAGCAGTGGGTTCCCTCAACTGGAATACACACCATCTAGTTAGTCCTGCGTGCCTATGGGCATGGCAAGCCACATATGCGGGCTCTTGGTCCAATCACTGAGAGGCGTTACTTGAATAAGGTACTCACGCTGAGGGTCACAATGTGTGTTTGTGCCCAAGGCGGCCCTCACACATGGGCGTGGCCTCATGGGCCATGCCGTTTTCTCCTACACTGAAGGTTTGACTCACTGCCAGCAGCAAGGTTTCTTGCCATGGGGAAGGAGGGGTTCTGACTTGTGCATCAGGTTCCGCCCTGTGCAGGGATTGGAGATAAGGTCTAGGTTCTGATGACTGAAAACCCAGGTTGGGAATGGATGGTGGCCTAAGGCAGTGGCGGGTCCAATGTGCTGGGTGTGCAGCCAGCTGTGTCGGTGTCTGTTGGAAGGTCTGGGCTCAGGCTATTTGCGACAGAGCATCAGTGTTTAAGGTAGCCTATGCAATTGGGGTGTTGCCGAGGGCCAAGCAGTTTGATCCTCATTTGGGGTTTCTGGGCAGCACCATAGACAAAGTTTTTCTCCTGGGAGGCAGGCGGAGTGCTTCATTGTGGCCCCAGAATTCCCAGAAGGGAGGGTTTGTGGGCCAGGAGTGTGAGGACGGAAGTCTAGGAACACAAGCTAAAGTGAGGATTGGAGCCAAGGGCAGAGCAGGCCCACTAGGCAGAGGCTGAATCAAAATCTCCTGCATCTGAAGTCAGGCTGAGGATCAGACGTTGGCTGAGGCTTGAGTATGTGTCCATGATGGCACCTTCATGAAGCGGGGGCCTCATGAGGCCAAGGAAGTTTTCCCACGCTGAGTTTGGATGTTGCCCCAAACCACCAGGTTTCCTTCTGTGGGACATTCGAGTCCTGTTGCATGGCTCCAGGACATACCATACGGAAGGACTGGAGAGCACGGTTCGAAGGATGGATCCCTGTACAGCATGCCTCGCATTCCCATTGGCCATTAGCCACAAGATATGTTTGATCTGCTGCCTCTGGGGCACGCTAACCAGGGGGCTGAGTTGAAATGGCCTCTCCTGAGGATGCGTCATAATGTGCGTTTGGGTCCATGGAAACCTTGGAATGTGCTGGTTGTTCAGTGGCCCTGCGGAACTCTCCTACCTGAAGGGTTTGATACATCCCCAGTAAGTAAGCTCCCCATGTGGAGGCGAGAGAGGTTTGGTTTGGTGCCTCAGAAAAGCCCCGTGTGCTGGTCTACGAAAACAGACCTCTGAGGACGGACACATGGAAACCAGAGCTAAGGTTCAGATTAGGGCCTGGGGGCCTGTCCATTTCAACCTTCTGTCTCTGGGGACACTGTCTGAGAGTCTAAGTGGAGATAGTTGCTCCGCTGGTGTCAGAGAGCCCCTCTTAGTCCAGGGTGGCCTACACTATTGATGGCCTCAGGGGCCTTGGAGCTTTTCCCTAACCTGTAGGGTTGTGGTCAATGGATTGGGCACAATTTCCTTGGAGAGGGCAGGCACAATCTTTCGCTGTGGCTCCAGAGGCCCTAGCCTGGCGGTTGTGTGGGTCCAGGCTGAGGGCACAGATGTCTGAAAACGCAAACTCAGCTTATGAGTGGCGCCTAGGGTATGGCAGGCCGGATGTACAGCCCGAGAGGGAGCTCCTGGGCCTCTGAAACAAGGGCGAGTGGGAGGCGTTCCTTCAGGCTTTTGTCTCTGGATGTTGTGTCCGAGATAGCCGTGGATTGGAGGGGTGGCCTCAGGGACTGTGGACGAGTATCCCTCTCTGGGGATTTGTCCCAGCTCCCAAGAGTTTGGGGTCATTTTGTGGGAAGGGTGGAAAAGTGTTGTCTGGCTCACGTGTCTCTCCAAGAAAGGGATTCCAGAGCTGAGCCCCAGGTACGGGCGGGGCGACTGGAAAACTCAAACACTGGTGAGGATTGGGTGCATAGGGGCTTGGCAAGCCCCATATGCGGGCTCTTGGCCCAGGCCCTGACAGGCCTTTCTTTGACATGGGGCTCATGCTGAGGGTCAGAGTGTGAATTTGTGCCCAAGCAGCACTCAAGTTTGGGCGTGGCATCAGGGACCAGGAAGGTTTCTCCCACCCTGAAGGTGTGACTCCATGCCAAGAGCAAGCTTTCCAGCCACGGGGAAGGAGGAGTTCTGTGTTGTGCTTGCGATACCCAGCTGTGTGGAGAATTGATATAATGTCTAGGTTCAGATATCTGAAAACCAAGGTTAGGAAGAGGTGACGGCATAAGACCATGGCGTGTCCGAAGTGCTGGGTGTGCGGCCAGCTGTCTCCTTGTCTGTCTGGACGTCTGGCTTCAGGCTGTGTCAGACAGAGAATGAGTGCCCAAAGCAGCCTATCCAGTTCGGTACCGTCGAGGCCCGAGAGGGTTGATCCTCCTCTGGGTTTTCTGGAGAGAGCCCCACAGGGAAACGTTTTTCTTCCCTTGGGCAGACCCTGGGCTGGGTTGTGGTTCTGGAGTTCCTAGTCCGG
The DNA here is from genome assembly GCF_964662115.1 of Mustela nivalis. Taxonomy (NCBI): domain Eukaryota; kingdom Metazoa; phylum Chordata; class Mammalia; order Carnivora; family Mustelidae; genus Mustela; species Mustela nivalis. The sequence goes on along the minus strand of NW_028135756.1, from coordinate 108,403 downwards.
AGGGCTTGTTTGCCAGGAGTGTGAGGAAGGAAGTCTGAAAACACAAGCTAGCGTGAGGTTTGGGACCGATGGCACGGCAGGCCCACTCTGAGAGGCTGAATCGAGATCTCCTGCACTGAGGTCATTTCAACTCTGAGACGTGCCTCAGGCTAGAGTTTTTGTCCAGCATGGCCTCTTCCTGAATGGTGTGGGGGCCTCATGAGGCCAGGAAGGTTTGCCTACGATGGGATTTGTGAACTACTCCAAACCTCAAGTTTTCCTTTGCACGAAAGTCGAGTGCTATTGGATGGTTCCAGGAGGCCCCATACGGAAAGACTCGAGAGCAGGTGTCTAAGCATGGATGCCTGGGAACGCCACCTCATATTCCCACTCTTTAGTCAGGACAAGGCAGGCTCAATCTGCGGGCTCCTGGGTGAGCTACCCAGAGGGGAGAGTTGAAATGGACTCTCCTGAAGATGAGTCCTACTGTGGCTTGGTGGCCTGGGAGACCTTGGAATGTGGAGGTGGCTCAGGGACTCTGCAGGATTCTCCAACCTGAGGTGTTTGACACGGCTCCAACAAGGAAGCTTCCCATGTGGAGACGAGAGAAGTTCTGTTCAGTGCCTCAGGAAAGCCCCATATCCTGTTCTTCGAACCAAAGCCTCTGAGGAGTGACACCTGGAAAACAAAGCAAGAGTTGAGATTAGGGCCTAAGGGCCTGTCGGGCTCAACCTTCTATCTGTGTTGACATCGGTGTGCCTGCCTTCATGGAGGTAGCAGCTCAGCTTGTGTCCGAAGGCCCCTGTGTGTGCAGGGAGGCTCCCGGTAATGGTATGTCCTCGGGGGCCTTGAGGTTTCTCATATTCTGGAGGTGTGTGGCCAAAGGAATGGACAGAGTTTCCCAGGAGAGAGCAGGCATGGTCCTGTGGTATGGCTCCAGAGGACCCAGCCTAGAGGCTGTGTTTGCCAGGGCTGTGGGGACAGATGTCTGAAAAAGCAAACTTGGCTCAGGTAGGGGCCAAGGTAATGGCAGGCCTGATCTCCAGTCCGAGAGGGGAGATCCTCTGGATATCAAAGGAGGGCAAGTGGGAGGCAGTCGCTCAGGCTTTTGTCTCTGGGTGTTGCGTTCACAGTGGCCGTTCAGGGTAGGGGTTGCTTCAGGGGCCGAGGAAGAGCCTTCCTCTCGGGGGATTGTCCAAGCTCCCAAGTGTTTGGGTTCATTCTGTGGGAAGGGAAGAGTACTGTTTTCTGCCACAGGGGACCCCCCAGGAGAGGGACTCTAGAGCACAGCAGTGGGTTCCCTCAACTGGAATACACACCATCTAGTTAGTCCTGCGTGCCTATGGGCATGGCAAGCCACATATGCGGGCTCTTGGTCCAATCACTGAGAGGCGTTACTTGAATAAGGTACTCACGCTGAGGGTCACAATGTGTGTTTGTGCCCAAGGCGGCCCTCACACATGGGCGTGGCCTCATGGGCCATGCCGTTTTCTCCTACACTGAAGGTTTGACTCACTGCCAGCAGCAAGGTTTCTTGCCATGGGGAAGGAGGGGTTCTGACTTGTGCATCAGGTTCCCCCCTGTGCAGGGATTGGAGATAAGGTCTAGGTTCTGATGACTGAAAACCCAGGTTGGGAATGGATGGTGGCCTAAGGCAGTGGCGGGTCCAATGTGCTGGGTGTGCAGCCAGCTGTGTCGGTGTCTGTTGGAAGGTCTGGGCTCAGGCTATTTGCGACAGAGCATCAGTGTTTAAGGTAGCCTATGCAATTGGGGTGTTGCCGAGGGCCAAGCAGTTTGATCCTCATTTGGGGTTTCTGGGCAGCACCATAGACAAAGTTTTTCTCCTGGGAGGCAGGCGGAGTGCTTCATTGTGGCCCCAGAATTCCCAGTAGGGAGGGCTAGTGGGCCAGGAGTGTGAGGACGGAAGTCTAGGAACACAAGCTAAAGTGAGGATTGGAGCCAAGGGCAGAGCAGGCCCACTAGGCAGAGGCTGAATCAAAATCTCCTGCATCTGAAGTCAGGCTGAGGATAAGACGTTGGCTGAGGCTGGAGTATGTGTCCATGATGGCACCTTCATGAAGCGGGGGCCTCATGAGGCCAAGGAAGTTTTCCCACGCTGAGTTTGGACGTTGCCCCAAACCACCAGGTTTCCTTCTGTGGGACATTCGAGTCCTGTTGCATGGCTCCAGGACATACCATACGGAAGGACTGGAGAGCACGGTTCGAAGGATGGATCCCTGTACAGCATGCCTCGCATTCCCATTGGCCATTAGCCACAAGATATGTTTGATCTGCTGCCTCTGGGGCACGCTAACCAGGGGGCTGAGTTGAAATGGCCTCTCCTGAGGATGCGTCATAATGTGCGTTTGGGTCCATGGAAACCTTGGAATGTGCTGGTTGTTCAGTGGCCCTGCGGAACTCTCCTACCTGAAGGGTTTGATACATCCCCAGTAAGTAAGCTCCCCATGTGGAGGCGAGAGAGGTTTGGTTTGGAGCCTCAGAAAAGCCCCGTGTGCTGGTCTACGAAAACAGACCTCTGAGGACGGACACATGGAAACCAAAGCTAAGGTTCAGATTAGGGCCTGGGGGCCTGTCCATTTCAACCTTCTGTCTCTGGGGACACTGTCTGAGAGTCTAAGTGGAGATAGTTGCTCCGCTGGTGTCAGAGAGCCCCTCTTAGTCCAGGGTGGCCTACACTATTGATGGCCTCAGGGGCCTTGGAGCTTTTCCCTAACCTGTAGGGTTGTGGTCAATGGATTGGGCACAATTTCCTTGGAGAGGGCAGGCACAATCTTTCGCTGTGGCTCCAGAGGCCCTAGCCTGGCGGTTGTGTGGGTCCAGGCTGAGGGCACAGAAGTCTGAAAACACAAACTCAGCTTATGAGTGGCGCCTAGGGTATGGCAGGCCGGATGTACAGCCCGAGAGGGAGCTCCTGGGCCTCTGAAACAAGGGCGAGTGGGAGGCGTTCCTTCAGGCTTTTGTCTCTGGATGTTGTGTCCGAGATAGCCGTGGATTGGAGGGGTGGCCTCAGGGACTGTGGACGAGTATCCCTCTCTGGGGATTTGTCCCAGCTCCCAAGAGTTTGGAGTCATTTTGTGGGAAGGGTGGAAAAGTGTTGTCTGGCTCACGTGTCTCTCCAAGAAAGGGATTCCAGAGCAGAGCCCCAGGTACGGGCGGGGCGACTGGAAAACTCAAACACTGGTGAGGATTGGGTGCATAGGGGCTTGGCAAGCCCCATATGCGGGCTCTTGGCCCAGGCCCTGACAGGCCTTTCTTTGACATGGGGCTCATGCTGAGGGTCAGAGTGTGAATTTGTGCCCAAGCAGCACTCAAGTTTGGGCGTGGCATCAGGGACCAGGAAGGTTTCTCCCACCCTGAAGGTGTGACTCCATGCCAAGAGCAAGCTTTACAGCCACGGGGAAGGAGGAGTTCTGTGTTGTGCTTGCGATACCCAGCTGTGTGGTGAATTGATATAATGTCTAGGTTCAGATATCTGAAAACCAAGGTTAGGAAGAGGTGACGGCATAAGACCATGGCGTGTCCGAAGTGCTGGGTGTGCGGCCAGCTGTCTCCTTGTCTGTCTGGACGTCTGGCTTCAGGCTGTGTCAGACAGAGCATGAGTGCCTAGAGCAGCCTATCCAGTTCGGGTACCGTCGAGGCCCGAGCAGGTTGATCCTCATCTGGGTTTTCTGGAGAGAGCCCCACTGGGAAAAGTATTTCTTCCCTTGGGCAGACCCTGGCCTGGGTTGTGGTTCTGGAGTTCCTAGTCCGGAGGGCTTGTTTGCCAGGAGGGTGAGGAAGGAAGTCTGAAAACACAAGCTAGCCTGAGGTTTGGGACCGATGGCACGGCAGGCCCACTCTGAGAGGCTGAATCGAGATCTCCTGCACTGAGGTCATTTCAACTATGAGACGTGCCTCAGGCTAGAGTTTTTGTCCAGCATGGCCTCTTCCTGAATGGTGTAGGGGCCTCATGAGGCCAGGAAGGTTTGCCTACGATGGGATTTGTGAACTACTCCAAACCTCAAGGTTTCCTTCTGCACGAAAGTCGAGTGCTATTGGATGGTTCCAGGAGGCCCCATACGGAAAGACTCGAGAGCAGGTGTCTAAGCATGGATGCCTGGGAACGCCACCTCATATTCCCACTCTTTAGTCAGGACAAGGCAGGCTCAATCTGCGGGCTCCTGGGTGAGCTACCCAGAGGGGAGAGTTGAAATGGACTCTCCTGAAGATGAGTCCTACTGTGGCTTGGTGGCCTGGGAGACCTTGGAATGTGGAGGTGGCTCAGGGACTCTGCAGGATTCTCCAACCTGAGGTGTTTGACACGGCTCCAAAGGAAGCTTCCCATGTGGAGACGAGAGAAGTTCTGTTCAGTGCCTCAGGAAAGCCCCATATCCTGTTCTTCGAACCAAAGCCACTGAGGAGTGACACCTGGAAAACAAAGCAAGAGTTGAGATTAGGGCCTAAGGGCCTGTCGGGCTCAACCTTCTATCTCTGTTGACATCTGTGTGCATGCCTTCATGGAGGTAGCAGCTCAGCTTGTGTCCGAAGGCCCCTGTGTGTGCAGGGAGGCTCCCGGTAATGGTATGTCCTCGGGGGCCTTGAGGTTTCTCATATTCTGGAGGTGTGTGGCCAAAGGAATGGACAGAGTTTCCCAGGAGAGAGCAGGCATGGTCCTGTGGTATGGCTCCAGAGGACCCAGCCTAGAGGCTGTGTTTGCCAGGGCTGTGGGGACAGATGTCTGAAAAAGCAAACTTGGCTCAGGTAGGGGCCAAGGTAATGGCAGGCCTGATCTCCAGTCCGAGAGGGGAGATCCTCTGGATATCAAAGGAGGGCAAGTGGGAGGCAGTCGCTCAGGCTTTTGTCTCTGGGTGTTGCGTTCACAGTGGCCGTTCAGGGTAGGGGTTGCTTCAGGGGCCGAGGAAGAGCCTTCCTCGCGGGGGATTGTCCAAGCTCCCAAGTGTTTGGGTTCATTCTGTGGGAAGGGAAGAGTACTGTTTTCTGCCACAGGGGACCCCCCAGGAGAGGGACTCTAGAGCACAGCAGTGGGTTCCCTCAACTGGAATACACACCATCTAGTTAGTCCTGCGTGCCTATGGGCATGGCAAGCCACATATGCGGGCTCTTGGTCCAATCACTGAGAGGCGTTACTTGAATAAGGTACTCACGCTGAGGGTCACAATGTGTGTTTGTGCCCAAGGCGGCCCTCACACATGGGCGTGGCCTCATGGGCCATGCCGTTTTCTCCTACACTGAAGGTTTGACTCACTGCCAGCAGCAAGGTTTCTTGCCATGGGGAAGGAGGGGTTCTGACTTGTGCATCAGGTTCCCCCCTGTGCAGGGATTGGGGATAAGGTCTAGGTTCTGATGACTGAAAACCCAGGTTGGGAATGGATGGTGGCCTAAGGCAGTGGCGGGTCCAATGTGCTGGGTGTGCAGCCAGCTGTGTCGGTGTCTGTTGGAAGGTCTGGGCTCAGGCTATTTGCGACAGAGCATCAGTGTTTAAGGTAGCCTATGCAATTGGGGTGTTGCCGAGGGCCAAGCAGTTTGATCCTCATTTGGGGTTTCTGGGCAGCACCATAGACAAAGTTTTTCTCCTGGGAGGCAGGCGGAGTGCTTCATTGTGGCCCCAGAATTCCTAGTAGGGAGGGTTTACGGGCCAGGAGTGTGAGGACGGAAGTCTAGGAACACAAGCTAAAGTGAGGATTGGAGCCAAGGGCAGAGCAGGCCCACTAGGCAGAGGCTGAATCAAAATCTCCTGCATCTGAAGTCAGGCTGAGGATCAGACGTTGGCTGAGGCTGGCGTATGTGTCCATGTTGGCACCTTCATGAAGCGGGGGCCTCATGAGGCCAAGGAAGTTTTCCCACGCTGAGTTTGGACGTTGCCCCAAACCACCAGGTTTCCTTCTGTGGGACATTCGAGTCCTGTTGCATGGCTCCAGGACATACCATACGGAAGGACTGGAGAGCACGGTTCGAAGGATGGATCCCTGTACAGCATGCCTCGCATTCCCATTGGCCATTAGCCACAAGATGTTTGATCTGCTGCCTCTGGGGCACGCTAACCAGGGGGCTGAGTTGAAATGGCCTCTCCTGAGGATGCGTCATAATGTGCGTTTGGGTCCATGGAAACCTTGGAATGTACTGGTTGTTCAGTGGCCCTGCGGAACTCTCCTACCTGAAGGGTTTGATACATCCCCAGTAAGTAAGCTCCCCATGTGGAGGCGAGAGAGGTTTGGTTTGGAGCCTCAGAAAAGCCCCGTGTGCTGGTCTACGAAAACAGACCTCTGAGGACGGACACATGGAAACCAAAGCTAAGGTTCAGATTAGGGCCTGGGGGCCTGTCCATTTCAACCTTCTGTCTCTGGGGACACTTTCTGAGAGTCTAAGTGGAGATAGTTGCTCCGCTGGTGTCAGAGAGCCCCTCTTAGTCCAGGGTGGCCTACACTATTGATGGCCTCAGGGGCCTTGGAGCTTTTCCCTAACCTGTAGGGTTGTGGTCAATGGATTGGGCACAATTTCCTTGGAGAGGGCAGGCACAATCTTTCGCTGTGGCTCCAGAGGCCCTAGCCTGGCGGTTGTGTGGGTCCAGGCTGAGGGCACAGAAGTCTGAAAACACAAACTCAGCTTATGAGTGGCGCTTAGGGTATGGCAGGCCGGATGTACAGCCCGAGAGGGAGCTCCTGGGCCTCTGAAACAAGGGCGAGTGGGAGGCGTTCCTTCAGGCTTTTGTCTCTGGATGTTGTTTCCGAGATAGCCGTGGATTGGAGGGGTGGCCTCAGGGACTGTGGACGAGTATCCCTCTCTGGGGATTTGTCCCAGCTCCCAAGAGTTTGGGGTCATTTTGTGGGAAGGGTGGAAAAGTGTTGTCTGGCTCACGTGTCTCTCCAAGAAAGGGATTCCAGAGCAGAGCCCCAGGTACGGGCGGGGCGACTGGAAAACTCAAACACTGGTGAGGATTGGGTGCATAGGGGCTTGGCAAGCCCCATATGCGGGCTCTTGGACCAGGCCCTGACAGGCCTTTCTTTGACATGGGGCTCATGCTGAGGGTCACAGTGTGAATTTGTGCCCAAGCAGCACTCAAGTTTGGGCGTGGTATCAGGGACCAGGAAGGTTTCTCCCACCCTGAAGGTGTGACTCCATGCCAAGAGCAAGCTTTACAGCCACGGGGAAGGAGGAGTTCTGTGTTGTGCTTGCGATACCCAGCTGTGTGGAGAATTGATATAATGTCTAGGTTCAGATATCTGAAAACCAAGGTTAGGAAGAGGTGACGGCATAAGACCATGGCGTGTCCGAAGTGCTGGGTGTGCGGCCAGCTGTCTCCTTGTCTGTCTGGACGTCTGGCTTCAGGCTGTGTCAGACAGAGCATGAGTGCCCAGAGCAGCCTATCCAGTTCGGGTACCGGTCGAGGCCCGAGCAGGTTGATCCTCATCTGGGTTTTCTGGAGAGAGCCCCACAGGGAAACGTTTTTCTTCCCTTGGGCAGACCCTGGGCTGGGTTGTGGTTCTGGAGTTCCTAGTCCGGAGGGCTTGTTTGCCAGGAGTGTGAGGAAGGAAGTCTGAAAACAGAAGCTAGCCTGAGGTTTGGGACTGATGGCACGGCAGGCCCACTCTGAGAGGCTGAATCGAGATCTCCTGCACTGAGGTCATTTCAACTCTGAGACGTGCCTCAGGCTAGAGTTTTTGTCCAGCATGGCCTCTTGCTGAATGGTGTGGGGGCCTCATGAGGCCAGGAAGGTTTGCCTACGATGGGATTTGTGAACTACTCCAAACCTCAAGGTTTCCTTCTGCACGAAAGTCGAGTGCTATTGGATGGTTCCAGGAGGCCCCATACGGAAAGACTCGAGAGCAGGTGTCTAAGCATGGATGCCTGGGAACGCCACCTCATATTCCCACTCTTTAGTCAGGACAAGGCAGGCTCAATCTGCGGGCTCCTGGGTGAGCTACCCAGAGGGGAGAGTTGAAATGGACTCTCCTGAAGATGAGTCCTACTGTGGCTTGGTGGCCTGGGAGACCTTGGAATGTGGAAGTGGCTCAGGGACTCTGCAGGATTCTCCAACCTGAGGTGTTTGACACGGCTCCAACAAGGAAGCTTCCCATGTGGAGACGAGAGAAGTTCTGTTCAGTGCCTCAGGAAAGCCCCATATCCTGTTCTTCGAACCAAAGCCTCTGAGGAGTGACACCTGGAAAACATAGCAAGAGTTGAGATTAGGGCCTAAGGGCCTGTCGGGCTCAACCTTCTATCTCTGTTGACATCTGTGTGCATGCCTTCATGGAGGTAGCAGCTCAGCTTGTGTCCGAAGGCCCCTGTGTGTGCAGGGAGGCTCCCGGTAATGGTATGTCCTCGGGGGCCTTGAGGTTTCTCATATTCTGGAGGTGTGTGGCCAAAGGAATGGACAGAGTTTCCCAGGAGAGAGCAGGCATGGTCCTGTGGTATGGCTCCAGAGGACCCAGCCTAGAGGCTGTGTTTGCCAGGGCTGTGGGGACAGATGTCTGAAAAAGCAAACTTGGCTCAGGTAGGGGCCAAGGTAATGGCAGGCCTGATCTCCAGTCCGAGAGGGGAGATCCTCTGGATATCAAAGGAGGGCAAGTGGGAGGCAGTCGCTCAGGCTTTTGTCTCTGGGTGTTGCGTTCACAGTGGCCGTTCAGGGTAGGGGTTGCTTCAGGGGCCGAGGAAGAGCCTTCCTCTCGGGGGATTGTCCAAGCTCCCAAGTGTTTGGGTTCATTCTGTGGGAAGGGAAGAGTACTGTTTTCTGCCACAGGGGACCCCCCAGGAGAGGGACTCTAGAGCACAGCAGTGGGTTCCCTCAACTGGAATACACACCATCTAGTTAGTCCTGCGTGCCTATGGGCATGGCAAGCCACATATGCGGGCTCTTGGTCCAATCACTGAGAGGCGTTACTTGAATAAGGTACTCACGCTGAGGGTCACAATGTGTGTTTGTGCCCAAGGCGGCCCTCACACATGGGCGTGGCCTCATGGGCCATGCCGTTTTCTCCTACACTGAAGGTTTGACTCACTGCCAGCAGCAAGGTTTCTTGCCATGGGGAAGGAGGGGTTCTGACTTGTGCATCAGGTTCCGACCTGTGCAGGGATTGGAGATAAGGTCTAGGTTCTGATGACTGAAAACCCAGGTTGGGAATGGATGGTGGCCTAAGGCAGTGGCGGGTCCAATGTGCTGGGTGTGCAGCCAGCTGTGTCGGTGTCTGTTGGAAGGTCTGGGCTCAGGCTATTTGCGACAGAGCATCAGTGTTTAAGGTAGCCTATGCAATTGGGGTGTTGCCGAGGGCCAAGCAGTTTGATCCTCATTTGGGGTTTCTGGGCAGCACCATAGACAAAGTTTTTCTCCTGGGAGGCAGGCGGAGTGCTTCATTGTGGCCCCAGAATTCCTAGTAGGGAGGGTTTACAAGCCAGGAGTGTGAGGACGGAAGTCTAGGAACACAAGCTAAAGTGAGGATTGGAGCCAAGGGCAGAGCAGGCCCACTAGGCAGAGGCTGAATCAAAATCTCCTGCATCTGAAGTCAGGCTGACGATCAGACGTTGGCTGAGGCTGGCGTATGTGTCCATGTTGGCACCTTCATGAAGCGGGGGCCTCATGAGGCCAAGGAAGTTTTCCCACGCTGAGTTTGGAGGTTGCCCCAAACCACCAGGTTTCCTTCTGTGGGACATTCGAGTCCTGTTGCATGGCTCCAGGACATACCATACGGAAGGACTGGAGAGCACGGTTCGAAGGATGGATCCCTGTACAGCATGCCTCGCATTCCCATTGGCCATTAGCCACAAGATATGTTTGATCTGCTGCCTCTGGGGCACGCTAACCAGGGGGCTGAGTTGAAATGGCCTCTCCTGAGGATGCGTCATAATGTGCGTTTGGGTCCATGGAAACCTTGGAATGTGCTGGTTGTTCAGTGGCCCTGCGGAACTCTCCTACCTGAAGGGTTTGATACATCCCCAGTAAGTAAGCTCCCCATGTGGAGACGAGAGAGGTTTGGTTTGGAGCCTCAGAAAAGCCCCGTGTGCTGGTCTACGAAAACAGACCTCTGAGGACGGACACATGGAAACCAAAGCTAAGGTTCAGATTAGGGCCTGGGGGCCTGTCCATTTCAACCTTCTGTCTCTGGGGACACTGTCTGAGAGTCTAAGTGGAGATAGTTGCTCCGCTGGTGTCAGAGAGCCCCTCTTAGTCCAGGGTGGCCTACACTATTGATGGCCTCAGGGGCCTTGGAGCTTTTCCCTAACCTGTAGGGTTGTGGTCAATGGATTGGGCACAATTTCCTTGGAGAGGGCAGGCACAATCTTTCGCTGTGGCTCCAGAGGCCCTAGCCTGGCGGTTGTGTGGGTCCAGGCTGAGGGCACAGAAGTCTGAAAACACAAACTCAGCTTATGAGTGGCGCCTAGGGTATGGCAGGCCGGATGTACAGCCCGAGAGGGAGCTCCTGGGCCTCTGAAACAAGGGCGAGTGGGAGGCGTTCCTTCAGGCTTTTGTCTCTGGATGTTGTGTCCGAGATAGCCGTGGATTGGAGGGGTGGCCTCAGGGACTGTGGACGAGTATCCCTCTCTGGGGATTTGTCCCAGCTCCCAAGAGTTTGGGGTCATTTTGTGGGAAGGGTGGAAAAGTGTTGTCTGGCTCACGTGTCTCTCCAAGAAAGGGATTCCAGAGCAGAGCCCCAGGTACGGGCGGGGCGACTGGAAAACTCAAACACTGGTGAGGATTGGGTGCATAGGGGCTTGGCAAGCCCCATATGCGGGCTCTTGGCCCAGGCCCTGACAGGCCTTTCTTTGACATGGGGCTCATGCTGAGGGTCAGAGTGTGAATTTGTGCCCAAGCAGCACTCAAGTTTGGGCGTGGCATCAGGGACCAGGAAGGTTTCTCCCACCCTGAAGGTGTGACTCCATGCCAAGAGCAAGCTTTACAGCCACGGGGAAGGAGGAGTTCTGTGTTGTGCTTGCGATACCCAGCTGTGTGGAGAATTGATATAATGTCTAGGTTCAGATATCTGAAAACCAAGGTTAGGAAGAGGTGACGGCATAAGACCATGGCGTGTCCGAAGTGCTGGGTGTGCGGCCAGCTGTCTCCTTGTCTGTCTGGACGTCTGGCTTCAGGCTGTGTCAGACAGAGCATGAGTGCCCAGAGCAGCCTATCCAGTTCGGGTACCGGTCGAGGCCCGAGCAGGTTGATCCTCATCTGGGTTTTCTGGAGAGAGCCCCACAGGGAAACGTTTTTCTTCCCTTGGGCAGACCCTGGGCTGGGTTGTGGTTCTGGAGTTCCTAGTCCGGAGGGCTTGTTTGCCAGGAGTGTGAGGAAGGAAGTCTGAAAACAGAAGCTAGCCTGAGGTTTGGGACTGATGGCACGGCAGGCCCACTCTGAGAGGCTGAATCGAGATCTCCTGCACTGAGGTCATTTCAACTCTGCGACGTGCCTCAGGCTAGAGTTTTTGTCCAGCATGGCCTCTTGCTGAATGGTGTGGGGGCCTCATGAGGCCAGGAAGGTTTGCCTACGATGGGATTTGTGAACTACTCCAAACCTCAAGGTTTCCTTCTGCACGAAAGTCGAGTGCTATTGGATGGTTCCAGGAGGCCCCATACGGAAAGACTCGAGAGCAGGTGTCTAAGCATGGATGCCTGGGAACGCCACCTCATATTCCCACTCTTTAGTCAGGACAAGGCAGGCTCAATCTGCGGGCTCCTGGGTGAGCTACCCAGAGGGGAGAGTTGAAATGGACTCTCCTGAAGATGAGTCCTACTGTGGCTTGGTGGCCTGGGAGACCTTGGAATGTGGAAGTGGCTCAGGGACTCTGCAGGATTCTCCAACCTGAGGTGTTTGACACGGCTCCAACAAGGAAGCTTCCCATGTGGAGACGAGAGAAGTTCTGTTCAGTGCCTCAGGAAAGCCCCATATCCTGTTCTTCGAACCAAAGCCTCTGAGGAGTGACACCTGGAAAACATAGCAAGAGTTGAGATTAGGGCCTAAGGGCCTGTCGGGCTCAACCTTCTATCTCTGTTGACATCTGTGTGCATGCCTTCATGGAGGTAGCAGCTCAGCTTGTGTCCGAAGGCCCCTGTGTGTGCAGGGAGGCTCCCGGTAATGGTATGTCCTCGGGGGCCTTGAGGTTTCTCATATTCTGGAGGTGTGTGGCCAAAGGAATGGACAGAGTTTCCCAGGAGAGAGCAGGCATGGTCCTGTGGTATGGCTCCAGAGGACCCAGCCTAGAGGCTGTGTTTGCCAGGGCTGTGGGAACAGATGTCTGAAAAAGCAAACTTGGCTCAGGTAGGGGCCAAGGTAATGGCAGGCCTGATCTCCAGTCCGAGAGGGGAGATCCTCTGGATATCAAAGGAGGGCAAGTGGGAGGCAGTCGCTCAGGCTTTTGTCTCTGGGTGTTGCGTTCACAGTGGCCGTTCAGGGTAGGGGTTGCTTCAGGGGCCGAGGAAGAGCCTTCCTCGCGGGGGATTGTCCAAGCTCCCAAGTGTTTGGGTTCATTCTGTGGGAAGGGAAGAGTACTGTTTTCTGCCACAGGGGACCCCCCAGGAGAGGGACTCTAGAGCACAGCAGTGGGTTCCCTCAACTGGAATACACACCATCTAGTTAGTCCTGCGTGCCTATGGGCATGGCAAGCCACATATGCGGGCTCTTGGTCCAATCACTAAGAGGCGTTACTTGAATAAGGTACTCACGCTGAGGGTCACAATGTGTGTTTGTGCCCAAGGCGGCCCTCACACATGGGCGTGGCCTCATGGGCCATGCCGTTTTCTCCTACACTGAAGGTTTGACTCACTGCCAGCAGCAAGGTTTCTTGCCATGGGGAAGGAGGGGTTCTGACTTGTGCATCAGGTTCCCCCCTGTGCAGGGATTGGAGATAAGGTCTAGGTTCTGATGACTGAAAACCCAGGTTGGGAATGGATGGTGGCCTAAGGCAGTGGCGGGTCCAATGTGCTGGGTGTGCAGCCAGCTGTGTCGGTGTCTGTTGGAAGGTCTGGGCTCAGGCTATTTGCGACAGAGCATCAGTGTTTAAGGTAGCCTATGCAATTGGGGTGTTGCCGAGGGCCAAGCAGTTTGATCCTCATTTGGGGTTTCTGGGCAGCACCATAGACAAAGTTTTTCTCCTGGGAGGCAGGCGGAGTGCTTCATTGTGGCCCCAGAATTCCCAGTAGGGAGGGTTTACAAGCCAGGAGTGTGAGGACGGAAGTCTAGGAACACAAGCTAAAGTGAGGATTGGAGCCAAGGGCAGAGCAGGCCCACTAGGCAGAGGCTGAATCAAAATCTCCTGCATCTGAAGTCAGGCTGAGGATCAGACGTTGGCTGAGGCTGGCGTATGTGTCCATGTTGGCACCTTCATGAAGCGGGGGCCTCATGAGGCCAAGGAAGTTTTCCCACGCTGAGTTTGGAGGTTGCCCCAAACCACCAGGTTTCCTTCTGTGGGACATTCGAGTCCTGTTGCATGGCTCCAGGACATACCATACGGAAGGACTGGAGAGCACGGTTCGAAGGATGGATCCCTGTACAGCATGCCTCGCATTCCCATTGGCCATTAGCCACAAGATATGTTTGATCTGCTGCCTCTGGGGCACGCTAACCAGGGGGCTGAGTTGAAATGGCCTCTCCTGAGGATGCGTCATAATGTGCGTTTGGGTCCATGGAAACCTTGGAATGTGCTGGTTGTTCAGTGGCCCTGCGGAACTCTCCTACCTGAAGGGTTTGATACATCCCCAGTCAGTAAGCTCCCCATGTGGAGACGAGAGAGGTTTGGTTTGGAGCCTCAGAAAAGCCCCGTGTGCTGGTCTACGAAAACAGACCTCTGAGGACGGACACATGGAAACCAAAGCTAAGGTTCAGATTAGGGCCTGGGGGCCTGTCCATTTCAACCTTCTGTCTCTGGGGACACTGTCTGAGAGTCTAAGTGGAGATAGTTGCTCCGCTGGTGTCAGAGAGCCCCTCTTAGTCCAGGGTGGCCTACACTATTGATGGCCTCAGGGGCCTTGGAGCTTTTCCCTAACCTGTAGGGTTGTGGTCAATGGATTGGGCACAATTTCCTTGGAGAGGGCAGGCACAATCTTTCGCTGTGGCTCCAGAGGCCCTAGCCTGGCGGTTGTGTGGGTCCAGGCTGAGGGCACAGAAGTCTGAAAACACAAACTCAGCTTATGAGTGGCGCCTAGGGTATGGCAGGCCGGATGTACAGCCCGAGAGGGAGCTCCTCGGCCTCTGAAACAAGGGCGAGTGGGAGGCGTTCCTTCAGGCTTTTGTCTCTGGATGTTGTGTCCGAGATAGCCGTGGATTGGAGGGGTGGCCTCAGGGACTGTGGACGAGTATCCCTCTCTGGGGATTTGTCCCAGCTCCCAAGAGTTTGGGGTCATTTTGTGGGAAGGGTGGAAAAGTGTTGTCTGGCTCACGTGTCTCTCCAAGAAAGGGATTCCAGAGCAGAGCCCCAGGTACGGGCGGGGCGACTGGAAAACTCAAACACTGGTGAGGATTGTGTGCATAGGGGCTTGGCAAGCCCCATATGCGGGCTCTTGGCCCAGGCCCTGACAGGCCTTTCTTTGACATGGGGCTCATGCTGAGGGTCAGAGTGTGAATTTGTGCCCAAGCAGCACTCAAGTTTGGGCGTGGCATCAGGGACCAGGAAGGTTTCTCCCACCCTGAAGGTGTGACTCCATGCCAAGAGCAAGCTTTACAGCCACGGGGAAGGAGGAGTTCTGTGTTGTGCTTGAGATACCCAGCTGTGTGGAGAATTGATATAATGTCTAGGTTCAGATATCTGAAAACCAAGGTTAGGAAGAGGTGACGGCATAAGACCATGGCGTGTCCGAAGTGCTGGGTGTGCGGCCAGCTGTCTCCTTGTCTGTCTGGACGTCTGGCTTCAGGCTGTGTCAGACAGAGCATGAGTGCCCAGAGCAGCCTATCCAGTTCGGGTACCGGTCGAGGCCCGAGCAGGTTGATCCTCATCTGGGTTTTCTGGAGAGAGCCCCACAGGGAAACGTTTTTCTTCCCTTGGGCAGACCCTGGGCTGGGTTGTGGTTCTGGAGTTCCTAGTCCGGAGGGCTTGTTTGCCAGGAGTGTGAGGAAGGAAGTCTGAAAACAGAAGCTAGCCTGAGGTTTGGGACTGATGGCACGGCAGGCCCACTCTGAGAGGCTGAATCGAGATCTCCTGCACTGAGGTCATTTCAACTCTGCGACGTGCCTCAGGCTAGAGATTTTGTCCAGCATGGCCTCTTGCTGAATGGTGTGGGGGCCTCATGAGGCCAGGAAGGTTTGCCTACGATGGGATTTGTGAACTACTCCAAACCTCAAGGTTTCCTTCTGCACGAAAGTCGAGTGCTATTGGATGGTTCCAGGAGGCCCCATACGGAAAGACTCGAGAGCAGGTGTCTAAGCATGGATGCCTGGGAACGCCACCTCATATTCCCACTCTTTAGTCAGGACAAGGCAGGCTCAATCTGCGGGCTCCTGGGTGAGCTACCCAGAGGGGAGAGTTGAAATGGACTCTCCTGAAGATGAGTCCTACTGTGGCTTGGTGGCCTGGGAGACCTTGGAATGTGGAAGTGGCTCAGGGACTCTGCAGGATTCTCCAACCTGAGGTGTTTGACACGGCTCCAACAAGGAAGCTTCCCATGTGGAGACGAGAGAAGTTCTGTTCAGTGCCTCAGGAAAGCCCCATATCCTGTTCTTCCAACCAAAGCCTCTGAGGAGTGACACCTGGAAAACATAGCAAGAGTTGAGATTAGGGCCTAAGGGCCTGTCGGGCTCAACCTTCTATCTCTGTTGACATCTGTGTGCATGCCTTCATGGAGGTAGCAGCTCCGCTTGTGTCCGAAGGCCCCTGTGTGTGCAGGGAGGCTCCCGGTAATGGTATGTCCTCGGGGGCCTTGAGGTTTCTCATATTCTGGAGGTGTGTGGCCAAAGGAATGGACAGAGTTTCCCAGGAGAGAGCAGGCATGGTCCTGTGGTATGGCTCCAGAGGACCCAGCCTAGAGGCTGTGTTTGCCAGGGCTGTGGGGACAGATGTCTGAAAAAGCAAACTTGGCTCAGGTAGGGGCCAAGGTAATGGCAGGCCTGATCTCCAGTCCGAGAGGGGAGATCCTCTGGATATCAAAGGAGGGCAAGTGGGAGGCAGTCGCTCAGGCTTTTGTCTCTGGGTGTTGCGTTCACAGTGGCCGTTCAGGGTAGGGGTTGCTTCAGGGGCCGAGGAAGAGCCTTCCTCGCGGGGGATTGTCCAAGCTCCCAAGTGTTTGGGTTCATTCTGTGGGAAGGGAAGAGTACTGTTTTCTGCCACAGGGGACCCCCCAGGAGAGGGACTCTAGAGCACAGCAGTGGGTTCCCTCAACTGGAATACACACCATCTAGTTAGTCCTGCGTGCCTATGGGCATGGCAAGCCACATATGCGGGCTCTTGGTCCAATCACTGAGAGGCGTTACTTGAATAAGGTACTCACGCTGAGGGTCACAATGTGTGTTTGTGCCCAAGGCGGCCCTCACACATGGGCGTGGCCTCATGGGCCATGCCGTTTTCTCCTACACTGAAGGTTTGACTCACTGCCAGCAGCAAGGTTTCTTGCCATGGGGAAGGAGGGGTTCTGACTTGTGCATCAGGTTCCCCCCTGTGCAGGGATTGGAGATAAGGTCTAGGTTCTGATGACTGAAAACCCAGGTTGGGAATGGATGGTGGCCTAAGGCAGTGGCGGGTCCAATGTGCTGGGTGTGCAGCCAGCTGTGTCGGTGTCTGTTGGAAGGTCTGGGCTCAGGCTATTTGCGACAGAGCATCAGTGTTTAAGGTAGCCTATGCAATTGGGGTGTTGCCGAGGGCCAAGCAGTTTGATCCTCATTTGGGGTTTCTGGGCAGCACCATAGACAAAGTTTTTCTCCTGGGAGGCAGGCGGAGTGCTTCATTGTGGCCCCAGAATTCCCAGTAGGGAGGGTTTACAAGCCAGGAGTGTGAGGACGGAAGTCTAGGAACACAAGCTAAAGTGAGGATTGGAGCCAAGGGCAGAGCAGGCCCACTAGGCAGAGGCTGAATCAAAATCTCCTGCATCTGAAGTCAGGCTGAGGATCAGACGTTGACTGAGGCTGGAGTATGTGTCCATGTTGGCACCTTCATGAAGCGGGGGCCTCATGAGGCCAAGGAAGTTTTCCCACGCTGAGTTTGGAGGATGCCCCAAACCACCAGGTTTCCTTCTGTGGGACATTCGAGTCCTGTTGCATGGCTCCAGGACATACCATACGGAAGGACTGGAGAGCACGGTTCGAAGGATGGATCCCTGTACAGCATGCCTCGCATTCCCATTGGCCATTAGCCACAAGATATGTTTGATCTGCTGCCTCTGGGGCACGCTAACCAGGGGGCTGAGTTGAAATGGCCTCTCCTGAGGATGCGTCATAATGTGCGTTTGGGTCCATGGAAACCTTGGAATGTGCTGGTTGTTCAGTGGCCCTGCGGAACTCTCCTACCAGAAGGGTTTGATACATCCCCAGTAAGTAAGCTCCCCATGTGGAGACGAGAGAGGTTTGGTTTGGAGCCTCAGAAAAGCCCCGTGTGCTGGTCTACGAAAACAGACCTCTGAGGACGGACACATGGAAACCAAAGCTAAGGTTCAGATTAGGGCCTGGGGGCCTGTGCATTTCAACCTTCTGTCTCTGGGGACACTGTCTGAGAGTCTAAGTGGAGATAGTTGCTCCGCTGGTGTCAGAGAGCCCCTCTTAGTCCAGGGTGGCCTACACTATTGATGGCCTCAGGGGCCTTGGAGCTTTTCCCTAACCTGTAGGGTGGTGGTCAATGGATTGGGCACAATTTCCTTGGAGAGGGCAGGCACAATCTTTCGCTGTGGCTCCAGAGGCCCTAGCCTGGCGGTTGTGTGGGTCCAGGCTGAGGGCACAGAAGTCTGAAAACACAAACTCAGCTTATGAGTGGCGCGTAGGGTATGGCAGGCCGGATGTACAGCCCGAGAGGGAGCTCCTGGGCCTCTGAAACAAGGGCGAGTGGGAGGCGTTCCTTCAGGCTTTTGTCTCTGGATGTTGTGTCCGAGATAGCCGTGGATTGGAGGGGTGGCCTCAGGGACTGTGGACGAGTATCCCTCTCTGGGGATTTGTCCCAGCTCCCAAGAGTTTGGGGTCATTTTGTGGGAAGGGTGGAAAAGTGTTGTCTGGCTCACGTGTCTCTCCAAGAAAGGGATTCCAGAGCAGAGCCCCAGGTACGGGCGGGGCGACTGGAAAACTCAAACACTGGTGAGGATTGGGTGCATAGGGGCTTGGCAAGCCCCATATGCGGGCTCTTGGCCCAGGCCCTGACAGGCCTTTCTTTGACATGGGGCTCATGCTGAGGGTCAGAGTGTGAATTTGTGCCCAAGCAGCACTCAAGTTTGGGCGTGGCATCAGGGACCAGGAAGGTTTCTCCCACCCTGAAGGTGTGACTCCATGCCAAGAGCAAGCTTTACAGCCACGGGGAAGGAGGAGTTCTGTGTTGTGCTTGCGATACCCAGCTGTGTGGAGAATTGATATAATGTCTAGGTTCAGATATCTGAAAACCAAGGTTAGGAAGAGGTGACGGCATAAGACCATGGCGTGTCCGAAGTGCTGGGTGTGCGGCCAGCTGTCTCCTTGTCTGTCTGGACGTCTGGCTTCAGGCTGTGTCAGACAGAGCATGAGTGCCCAGAGCAGCCTATCCAGTTCGGGTACCGGTCGAGGCCCGAGCAGGTTGATCCTCATCTGGGTTTTCTGGAGAGAGCCCCACAGGGAAACGTTTTTCTTCCCTTGGGCAGACCCTGGGCTGGGTTGTGGTTCTGGAGTTCCTAGTCCGGAGGGCTTGTTTGCCAGGAGTGTGAGGAAGGAAGTCTGAAAACAGAAGCTAGCCTGAGGTTTGGGACTGATGGCACGGCAGGCCCACTCTGAGAGGCTGAATCGAGATCTCCTGCACTGAGGTCATTTCAACTCTGCGACGTGCCTCAGGCTAGAGATTTTGTCCAGCATGGCCTCTTGCTGAATGGTGTGGGGGCCTCATGAGGCCAGGAAGGTTTGCCTACGATGGGATTTGTGAACTACTCCAAACCTCAAGGTTTCCTTCTGCACGAAAGTCGAGTGCTATTGGATGGTTCCAGGAGGCCCCATACGGAAAGACTCGAGAGCAGGTGTCTAAGCATGGATGCCTGGGAACGCCACCTCATATTCCCACTCTTTAGTCAGGACAAGGCAGGCTCAATCTGCGGGCTCCTGGGTGAGCTACCCAGAGGGGAGAGTTGAAATGGACTCTCCTGAAGATGAGTCCTACTGTGGCTTGGTGGCCTGGGAGACCTTGGAATGTGGAAGTGGCTCAGGGACTCTGCAGGATTCTCCAACCTGAGGTGTTTGACACGGCTCCAACAAGGAAGCTTCCCATGTGGAGACGAGAGAAGTTCTGTTCAGTGCCTCAGGAAAGCCCCATATCCTGTTCTTCCAACCAAAGCCTCTGAGGAGTGACACCTGGAAAACATAGCAAGAGTTGAGATTAGGGCCTAAGGGCCTGTCGGGCTCAACCTTCTATCTCTGTTGACATCTGTGTGCATGCCTTCATGGAGGTAGCAGCTCAGCTTGTGTCCGAAGGCCCCTGTGTGTGCAGGGAGGCTCCCGGTAATGGTATGTCCTCGGGGGCCTTGAGGTTTCTCATATTCTGGAGGTGTGTGGCCAAAGGAATGGACAGAGTTTCCCAGGAGAGAGCAGGCATGGTCCTGTGGTATGGCTCCAGAGGACCCAGCCTAGAGGCTGTGTTTGCCAGGGCTGTGGGGACAGATGTCTGAAAAAGCAAACTTGGCTCAGGTAGGGGCCAAGGTAATGGCAGGCCTGATCTCCAGTCCGAGAGGGGAGATCCTCTGGATATCAAAGGAGGGCAAGTGGGAGGCAGTCGCTCAGGCTTTTGTCTCTGGGTGTTGCGTTCACAGTGGCCGTTCAGGGTAGGGGTTGCTTCAGGGGCCGAGGAAGAGCCTTCCTCTCGGGGGATTGTCCAAGCTCCCAAGTGTTTGGGTTCATTCTGTGGGAAGGGAAGAGTACTGTTTTCTGCCACAGGGGACCCCCCAGGAGAGGGACTCTAGAGCACAGCAGTGGGTTCCCTCAACTGGAATACACACCATCTAGTTAGTCCTGCGTGCCTATGGGCATGGCAAGCCACATATGCGGGCTCTTGGTCCAATCACTGAGAGGCGTTACTTGAATAAGGTACTCACGCTGAGGGTCACAATGTGTGTTTGTGCCCAAGGCGGCCCTCACACATGGGCGTGGCCTCATGGGCCATGCCGTTTTCTCCTACACTGAAGGTTTGACTCACTGCCAGCAGCAAGGTTTCTTGCCATGGGGAAGGAGGGGTTCTGACTTGTGCATCAGGTTCCGACCTGTGCAGGGATTGGAGATAAGGTCTAGGTTCTGATGACTGAAAACCCAGGTTGGGAATGGATGGTGGCCTAAGGCAGTGGCGGGTCCAATGTGCTGGGTGTGCAGCCAGCTGTGTCGGTGTCTGTTGGAAGGTCTGGGCTCAGGCTATTTGCGACAGAGCATCAGTGTTTAAGGTAGCCTATGCAATTGGGGTGTTGCCGAGGGCCAAGCAGTTTGATCCTCATTTGGGGTTTCTGGGCAGCACCATAGACAAAGTTTTTCTCCTGGGAGGCAGGCGGAGTGCTTCATTGTGGCCCCAGAATTCCTAGTAGGGAGGGTTTACAAGCCAGGAGTGTGAGGACGGAAGTCTAGGAACACAAGCTAAAGTGAGGATTGGAGCCAAGGGCAGAGCAGGCCCACTAGGCAGAGGCTGAATCAAAATCTCCTGCATCTGAAGTCAGGCTGACGATCAGACGTTGGCTGAGGCTGGCGTATGTGTCCATGTTGGCACCTTCATGAAGCGGGGGCCTCATGAGGCCAAGGAAGTTTTCCCACGCTGAGTTTGGAGGTTGCCCCAAACCACCAGGTTTCCTTCTGTGGGACATTCGAGTCCTGTTGCATGGCTCCAGGACATACCATACGGAAGGACTGGAGAGCACGGTTCGAAGGATGGATCCCTGTACAGCATGCCTCGCATTCCCATTGGCCATTAGCCACAAGATATGTTTGATCTGCTGCCTCTGGGGCACGCTAACCAGGGGGCTGAGTTGAAATGGCCTCTCCTGAGGATGCGTCATAATGTGCGTTTGGGTCCATGGAAACCTTGGAATGTGCTGGTTGTTCAGTGGCCCTGCGGAACTCTCCTACCTGAAGGGTTTGATACATCCCCAGTAAGTAAGCTCCCCATGTGGAGACGAGAGAGGTTTGGTTTGGAGCCTCAGAAAAGCCCCGTGTGCTGGTCTACGAAAACAGACCTCTGAGGACGGACACATGGAAACCAAAGCTAAGGTTCAGATTAGGGCCTGGGGGCCTGTCCATTTCAACCTTCTGTCTCTGGGGACACTGTCTGAGAGTCTAAGTGGAGATAGTTGCTCCGCTGGTGTCAGAGAGCCCCTCTTAGTCCAGGGTGGCCTACACTATTGATGGCCTCAGGGGCCTTGGAGCTTTTCCCTAACCTGTAGGGTTGTGGTCAATGGATTGGGCACAATTTCCTTGGAGAGGGCAGGCACAATCTTTCGCTGTGGCTCCAGAGGCCCTAGCCTGGCGGTTGTGTGGGTCCAGGCTGAGGGCACAGAAGTCTGAAAACACAAACTCAGCTTATGAGTGGCGCCTAGGGTATGGCAGGCCGGATGTACAGCCCGAGAGGGAGCTCCTGGGCCTCTGAAACAAGGGCGAGTGGGAGGCGTTCCTTCAGGCTTTTGTCTCTGGATGTTGTGTCCGAGATAGCCGTGGATTGGAGGGGTGGCCTCAGGGACTGTGGACGAGTATCCCTCTCTGGGGATTTGTCCCAGCTCCCAAGAGTTTGGGGTCATTTTGTGGGAAGGGTGGAAAAGTGTTGTCTGGCTCACGTGTCTCTCCAAGAAAGGGATTCCAGAGCAGAGCCCCAGGTACGGGCGGGGCGACTGGAAAACTCAAACACTGGTGAGGATTGGGTGCATAGGGGCTTGGCAAGCCCCATATGCGGGCTCTTGGCCCAGGCCCTGACAGGCCTTTCTTTGACATGGGGCTCATGCTGAGGGTCAGAGTGTGAATTTGTGCCCAAGCAGCACTCAAGTTTGGGCGTGGCATCAGGGACCAGGAAGGTTTCTCCCACCCTGAAGGTGTGACTCCATGCCAAGAGCAAGCTTTACAGCCACGGGGAAGGAGGAGTTCTGTGTTGTGCTTGCGATACCCAGCTGTGTGGAGAATTGATATAATGTCTAGGTTCAGATATCTGAAAACCAAGGTTAGGAAGAGGTGACGGCATAAGACCATGGCGTGTCCGAAGTGCTGGGTGTGCGGCCAGCTGTCTCCTTGTCTGTCTGGACGTCTGGCTTCAGGCTGTGTCAGACAGAGCATGAGTGCCCAGAGCAGCCTATCCAGTTCGGGTACCGGTCGAGGCCCGAGCAGGTTGATCCTCATCTGGGTTTTCTGGAGAGAGCCCCACAGGGAAACGTTTTTCTTCCCTTGGGCAGACCCTGGGCTGGGTTGTGGTTCTGGAGTTCCTAGTCCGGAGGGCTTGTTTGCCAGGAGTGTGAGGAAGGAAGTCTGAAAACAGAAGCTAGCCTGAGGTTTGGGACTGATGGCACGGCAGGCCCACTCTGAGAGGCTGAATCGAGATCTCCTGCACTGAGGTCATTTCAACTCTGCGACGTGCCTCAGGCTAGAGTTTTTGTCCAGCATGGCCTCTTGCTGAATGGTGTGGGGGCCTCATGAGGCCAGGAAGGTTTGCCTACGATGGGATTTGTGAACTACTCCAAACCTCAAGGTTTCCTTCTGCACGAAAGTCGAGTGCTATTGGATGGTTCCAGGAGGCCCCATACGGAAAGACTCGAGAGCAGGTGTCTAAGCATGGATGCCTGGGAACGCCACCTCATATTCCCACTCTTTAGTCAGGACAAGGCAGGCTCAATCTGCGGGCTCCTGGGTGAGCTACCCAGAGGGGAGAGTTGAAATGGACTCTCCTGAAGATGAGTCCTACTGTGGCTTGGTGGCCTGGGAGACCTTGGAATGTGGAAGTGGCTCAGGGACTCTGCAGGATTCTCCAACCTGAGGTGTTTGACACGGCTCCAACAAGGAAGCTTCCCATGTGGAGACGAGAGAAGTTCTGTTCAGTGCCTCAGGAAAGCCCCATATCCTGTTCTTCGAACCAAAGCCTCTGAGGAGTGACACCTGGAAAACCAAGCAAGAGTTGAGATTAGGGCCTAAGGGCCTGTCGGGCTCAACCTTCTATCTCTGTTGACATCTGTGTGCATGCCTTCATGGAGGTAGCAGCTCCGCTTGTGTCCGAAGGCCCCTGTGTGTGCAGGGAGGCTCCCGGTAATGGTATGTCCTCGGGGGCCTTGAGGTTTCTCATATTCTGGAGGTGTGTGGCCAAAGGAATGGACAGAGTTTCCCAGGAGAGAGCAGGCATGGTCCTGTGGTATGGCTCCAGAGGACCCAGCCTAGAGGCTGTGTTTGCCAGGGCTGTGGGGACAGATGTCTGAAAAAGCAAACTTGGCTCAGGTAGGGGCCAAGGTAATGGCAGGCCTGATCTCCAGTCCGAGAGGGGAGATCCTCTGGATATCAAAGGAGGGCAAGTGGGAGGCAGTCGCTCAGGCTTTTGTCTCTGGGTGTTGCGTTCACAGTGGCCGTTCAGGGTAGGGGTTGCTTCAGGGGCCGAGGAAGAGCCTTCCTCGCGGGGGATTGTCCAAGCTCCCAAGTGTTTGGGTTCATTCTGTGGGAAGGGAAGAGTACTGTTTTCTGCCACAGGGGACCCCCCAGGAGAGGGACTCTAGAGCACAGCAGTGGGTTCCCTCAACTGGAATACACACCATCTAGTTAGTCCTGCGTGCCTATGGGCATGGCAAGCCACATATGCGGGCTCTTGGTCCAATCACTGAGAGGCGTTACTTGAATAAGGTACTCACGCTGAGGGTCACAATGTGTGTTTGTGCCCAAGGCGGCCCTCACACATGGGCGTGGCCTCATGGGCCATGCCGTTTTCTCCTACACTGAAGGTTTGACTCACTGCCAGCAGCAAGGTTTCTTGCCATGGGGAAGGAGGGGTTCTGACTTGTGCATCAGGTTCCCCCCTGTGCAGGGATTGGAGATAAGGTCTAGGTTCTGATGACTGAAAACCCAGGTTGGGAATGGATGGTGGCCTAAGGCAGTGGCGGGTCCAATGTGCTGGGTGTGCAGCCAGCTGTGTCGGTGTCTGTTGGAAGGTCTGGGCTCAGGCTATTTGCGACAGAGCATCAGTGTTTAAGGTAGCCTATGCAATTGGGGTGTTGCCGAGGGCCAAGCAGTTTGATCCTCATTTGGGGTTTCTGGGCAGCACCATAGACAAAGTTTTTCTCCTGGGAGGCAGGCGGAGTGCTTCATTGTGGCCCCAGAATTCCCAGTAGGGAGGGTTTACAAGCCAGGAGTGTGAGGACGGAAGTCTAGGAACACAAGCTAAAGTGAGGATTGGAGCCAAGGGCAGAGCAGGCCCACTAGGCAGAGGCTGAATCAAAATCTCCTGCATCTGAAGTCAGGCTGAGGATCAGACGTTGGCTGAGGCTGGAGTATGTGTCCATGTTGGCACCTTCATGAAGCGGGGGCCTCATGAGGCCAAGGAAGTTTTCCCACGCTGAGTTTGGAGGATGCCCCAAACCACCAGGTTTCCTTCTGTGGGACATTCGAGTCCTGTTGCATGGCTCCAGGACATACCATACGGAAGGACTGGAGAGCACGGTTCGAAGGATGGATCCCTGTACAGCATGCCTCGCATTCCCATTGGCCATTAGCCACAAGATATGTTTGATCTGCTGCCTCTGGGGCACGCTAACCAGGGGGCTGAGTTGAAATGGCCTCTCCTGAGGATGCGTCATAATGTGCGTTTGGGTCCATGGAAACCTTGGAATGTGCTGGTTGTTCAGTGGCCCTGCGGAACTCTCCTACCTGAAGGGTTTGATACATCCCCAGTAAGTAAGCTCCCCATGTGGAGACGAGAGAGGTTTGGTTTGGAGCCTCAGAAAAGCCCCGTGTGCTGGTCTACGAAAACAGACCTCTGAGGACGGACACATGGAAACCAAAGCTAAGGTTCAGATTAGGGCCTGGGGGCCTGTCCATTTCAACCTTCTGTCTCTGGGGACACTGTCTGAGAGTCTAAGTGGAGATAGTTGCTCCGCTGGTGTCAGAGAGCCCCTCTTAGTCCAGGGTGGCCTACACTATTGATGGCCTCAGGGGCCTTGGAGCTTTTCCCTAACCTGTAGGGTTGTGGTCAATGGATTGGGCACAATTTCCTTGGAGAGGGCAGGCACAATCTTTCGCTGTGGCTCCAGAGGCCCTAGCCTGGCGGTTGTGTGGGTCCAGGCTGAGGGCACAGAAGTCTGAAAACACAAACTCAGCTTATGAGTGGCGCCTAGGGTATGGCAGGCCGGATGTACAGCCCGAGAGGGAGCTCCTCGGCCTCTGAAACAAGGGCGAGTGGGAGGCGTTCCTTCAGGCTTTTGTCTCTGGATGTTGTGTCCGAGATAGCCGTGGATTGGAGGGGTGGCCTCAGGGACTGTGGACGAGTATCCCTCTCTGGGGATTTGTCCCAGCTCCCAAGAGTTTGGGGTCATTTTGTGGGAAGGGTGGAAAAGTGTTGTCTGGCTCACGTGTCTCTCCAAGAAAGGGATTCCAGAGCAGAGCCCCAGGTACGGGCGGGGCGACTGGAAAACTCAAACACTGGTGAGGATTGGGTGCATAGGGGCTTGGCAAGCCCCATATGCGGGCTCTTGGCCCAGGCCCTGACAGGCCTTTCTTTGACATGGGGCTCATGCTGAGGGTCAGAGTGTGAATTTGTGCCCAAGCAGCACTCAAGTTTGGGCGTGGCATCAGGGACCAGGAAGGTTTCTCCCACCCTGAAGGTGTGACTCCATGCCAAGAGCAAGCTTTACAGCCACGGGGAAGGAGGAGTTCTGTGTTGTGCTTGCGATACCCAGCTGTGTGGAGAATTGATATAATGTCTAGGTTCAGATATCTGAAAACCAAGGTTAGGAAGAGGTGACGGCATAAGACCATGGCGTGTCCGAAGTGCTGGGTGTGCGGCCAGCTGTCTCCTTGTCTGTCTGGACGTCTGGCTTCAGGCTGTGTCAGACAGAGCATGAGTGCCCAGAGCAGCCTATCCAGTTCGGGTACCGGTCGAGGCCCGAGCAGGTTGATCCTCATCTGGGTTTTCTGGAGAGAGCCCCACAGGGAAACGTTTTTCTTCCCTTGGGCAGACCCTGGGCTGGGTTGTGGTTCTGGAGTTCCTAGTCCGGAGGGCTTGTTTGCCAGGAGTGTGAGGAAGGAAGTCTGAAAACAGAAGCTAGCCTGAGGTTTGGGACTGATGGCACGGCAGGCCCACTCTGAGAGGCTGAATCGAGATCTCCTGCACTGAGGTCATTTCAACTCTGCGACGTGCCTCAGGCTAGAGTTTTTGTCCAGCATGGCCTCTTGCTGAATGGTGTGGGGGCCTCATGAGGCCAGGAAGGTTTGCCTACGATGGGATTTGTGAACTACTCCAAACCTCAAGGTTTCCTTCTGCACGAAAGTCGAGTGCTATTGGATGGTTCCAGGAGGCCCCATACGGAAAGACTCGAGAGCAGGTGTCTAAGCATGGATGCCTGGGAACGCCACCTCATATTCCCACTCTTTAGTCAGGACAAGGCAGGCTCAATCTGCGGGCTCCTGGGTGAGCTACCCAGAGGGGAGAGTTGAAATGGACTCTCCTGAAGATGAGTCCTACTGTGGCTTGGTGGCCTGGGAGACCTTGGAATGTGGAAGTGGCTCAGGGACTCTGCAGGATTCTCCAACCTGAGGTGTTTGACACGGCTCCAACAAGGAAGCTTCCCATGTGGAGACGAGAGAAGTTCTGTTCAGTGCCTCAGGAAAGCCCCATATCCTGTTCTTCGAACCAAAGCCTCTGAGGAGTGACACCTGGAAAACCAAGCAAGAGTTGAGATTAGGGCCTAAGGGCCTGTCGGGCTCAACCTTCTATCTCTGTTGACATCTGTGTGCATGCCTTCATGGAGGTAGCAGCTCCGCTTGTGTCCGAAGGCCCCTGTGTGTGCAGGGAGGCTCCCGGTAATGGTATGTCCTCGGGGGCCTTGAGGTTTCTCATATTCTGGAGGTGTGTGGCCAAAGGAATGGACAGAGTTTCCCAGGAGAGAGCAGGCATGGTCCTGTGGTATGGCTCCAGAGGACCCAGCCTAGAGGCTGTGTTTGCCAGGGCTGTGGGGACAGATGTCTGAAAAAGCAAACTTGGCTCAGGTAGGGGCCAAGGTAATGGCAGGCCTGATCTCCAGTCCGAGAGGGGAGATCCTCTGGATATCAAAGGAGGGCAAGTGGGAGGCAGTCGCTCAGGCTTTTGTCTCTGGGTGTTGCGTTCACAGTGGCCGTTCAGGGTAGGGGTTGCTTCAGGGGCCGAGGAAGAGCCTTCCTCGCGGGGGATTGTCCAAGCTCCCAAGTGTTTGGGTTCATTCTGTGGGAAGGGAAGAGTACTGTTTTCTGCCACAGGGGACCCCCCAGGAGAGGGACTCTAGAGCACAGCAGTGGGTTCCCTCAACTGGAATACACACCATCTAGTTAGTCCTGCGTGCCTATGGGCATGGCAAGCCACATATGCGGGCTCTTGGTCCAATCACTGAGAGGCGTTACTTGAATAAGGTACTCACGCTGAGGGTCACAATGTGTGTTTGTGCCCAAGGCGGCCCTCACACATGGGCGTGGCCTCATGGGCCATGCCGTTTTCTCCTACACTGAAGGTTTGACTCACTGCCAGCAGCAAGGTTTCTTGCCATGGGGAAGGAGGGGTTCTGACTTGTGCATCAGGTTCCCCCCTGTGCAGGGATTGGAGATAAGGTCTAGGTTCTGATGACTGAAAACCCAGGTTGGGAATGGATGGTGGCCTAAGGCAGTGGCGGGTCCAATGTGCTGGGTGTGCAGCCAGCTGTGTCGGTGTCTGTTGGAAGGTCTGGGCTCAGGCTATTTGCGACAGAGCATCAGTGTTTAAGGTAGCCTATGCAATTGGGGTGTTGCCGAGGGCCAAGCAGTTTGATCCTCATTTGGGGTTTCTGGGCAGCACCATAGACAAAGTTTTTCTCCTGGGAGGCAGGCGGAGTGCTTCATTGTGGCCCCAGAATTCCCAGTAGGGAGGGTTTACAAGCCAGGAGTGTGAGGACGGAAGTCTAGGAACACAAGCTAAAGTGAGGATTGGAGCCAAGGGCAGAGCAGGCCCACTAGGCAGAGGCTGAATCAAAATCTCCTGCATCTGAAGTCAGGCTGAGGATCAGACGTTGACTGAGGCTGGAGTATGTGTCCATGTTGGCACCTTCATGAAGCGGGGGCCTCATGAGGCCAAGGAAGTTTTCCCACGCTGAGTTTGGAGGATGCCCCAAACCACCAGGTTTCCTTCTGTGGGACATTCGAGTCCTGTTGCATGGCTCCAGGACATACCATACGGAAGGACTGGAGAGCACGGTTCGAAGGATGGATCCCTGTACAGCATGCCTCGCATTCCCATTGGCCATTAGCCACAAGATATGTTTGATCTGCTGCCTCTGGGGCACGCTAACCAGGGGGCTGAGTTGAAATGGCCTCTCCTGAGGATGCGTCATAATGTGCGTTTGGGTCCATGGAAACCTTGGAATGTGCTGGTTGTTCAGTGGCCCTGCGGAACTCTCCTACCTGAAGGGTTTGATACATCCCCAGTAAGTAAGCTCCCCATGTGGAGACGAGAGAGGTTTGGTTTGGAGCCTCAGAAAAGCCCCGTGTGCTGGTCTACGAAAACAGACCTCTGAGGACGGACACATGGAAACCAAAGCTAAGGTTCAGATTAGGGCCTGGGGGCCTGTCCATTTCAACCTTCTGTCTCTGGGGACACTGTCTGAGAGTCTAAGTGGAGATAGTTGCTCCGCTGGTGTCAGAGAGCCCCTCTTAGTCCAGGGTGGCCTACACTATTGATGGCCTCAGGGGCCTTGGAGCTTTTCCCTAACCTGTAGGGTTGTGGTCAATGGATTGGGCACAATTTCCTTGGAGAGGGCAGGCACAATCTTTCGCTGTGGCTCCAGAGGCCCTAGCCTGGCGGTTGTGTGGGTCCAGGCTGAGGGCACAGAAGTCTGAAAACACAAACTCAGCTTATGAGTGGCGCCTAGGGTATGGCAGGCCGGATGTACAGCCCGAGAGGGAGCTCCTGGGCCTCTGAAACAAGGGCGAGTGGGAGGCGTTCCTTCAGGCTTTTGTCTCTGGATGTTGTGTCCGAGATAGCCGTGGATTGGAGGGGTGGCCTCAGGGACTGTGGACGAGTATCCCTCTCTGGGGATTTGTCCCAGCTCCCAAGAGTTTGGGGTCATTTTGTGGGAAGGGTGGAAAAGTGTTGTCTGGCTCACGTGTCTCTCCAAGAAAGGGATTCCAGAGCAGAGCCCCAGGTACGGGCGGGGCGACTGGAAAACTCAAACACTGGTGAGGATTGGGTGCATAGGGGCTTGGCAAGCCCCATATGCGGGCTCTTGGCCCAGGCCCTGACAGGCCTTTCTTTGACATGGGGCTCATGCTGAGGGTCAGAGTGTGAATTTGTGCCCAAGCAGCACTCAAGTTTGGGCGTGGCATCAGGGACCAGGAAGGTTTCTCCCACCCTGAAGGTGTGACTCCATGCCAAGAGCAAGCTTTACAGCCACGGGGAAGGAGGAGTTCTGTGTTGTGCTTGCGATACCCAGCTGTGTGGAGAATTGATATAATGTCTAGGTTCAGATATCTGAAAACCAAGGTTAGGAAGAGGTGACGGCATAAGACCATGGCGTGTCCGAAGTGCTGGGTGTGCGGCCAGCTGTCTCCTTGTCTGTCTGGACGTCTGGCTTCAGGCTGTGTCAGACAGAGCATGAGTGCCCAGAGCAGCCTATCCAGTTCGGGTACCGGTCGAGGCCCGAGCAGGTTGATCCTCATCTGGGTTTTCTGGAGAGAGCCCCACAGGGAAACGTTTTTCTTCCCTTGGGCAGACCCTGGGCTGGGTTGTGGTTCTGGAGTTCCTAGTCCGGAGGGCTTGTTTGCCAGGAGTGTGAGGAAGGAAGTCTGAAAACAGAAGCTAGCCTGAGGTTTGGGACTGATGGCACGGCAGGCCCACTCTGAGAGGCTGAATCGAGATCTCCTGCACTGAGGTCATTTCAACTCTGCGACGTGCCTCAGGCTAGAGTTTTTGTCCAGCATGGCCTCTTGCTGAATGGTGTGGGGGCCTCATGAGGCCAGGAAGGTTTGCCTACGATGGGATTTGTGAACTACTCCAAACCTCAAGGTTTCCTTCTGCACGAAAGTCGAGTGCTATTGGATGGTTCCAGGAGGCCCCATACGGAAAGACTCGAGAGCAGGTGTCTAAGCATGGATGCCTGGGAACGCCACCTCATATTCCCACTCTTTAGTCAGGACAAGGCAGGCTCAATCTGCGGGCTCCTGGGTGAGCTACCCAGAGGGGAGAGTTGAAATGGACTCTCCTGAAGATGAGTCCTACTGTGGCTTGGTGGCCTGGGAGACCTTGGAATGTGGAAGTGGCTCAGGGACTCTGCAGGATTCTCCAACCTGAGGTGTTTGACACGGCTCCAACAAGGAAGCTTCCCATGTGGAGACGAGAGAAGTTCTGTTCAGTGCCTCAGGAAAGCCCCATATCCTGTTCTTCGAACCAAAGCCTCTGAGGAGTGACACCTGGAAAACCAAGCAAGAGTTGAGATTAGGGCCTAAGGGCCTGTCGGGCTCAACCTTCTATCTCTGTTGACATCTGTGTGCATGCCTTCATGGAGGTAGCAGCTCCGCTTGTGTCCGAAGGCCCCTGTGTGTGCAGGGAGGCTCCCGGTAATGGTATGTCCTCGGGGGCCTTGAGGTTTCTCATATTCTGGAGGTGTGTGGCCAAAGGAATGGACAGAGTTTCCCAGGAGAGAGCAGGCATGGTCCTGTGGTATGGCTCCAGAGGACCCAGCCTAGAGGCTGTGTTTGCCAGGGCTGTGGGGACAGATGTCTGAAAAAGCAAACTTGGCTCAGGTAGGGGCCAAGGTAATGGCAGGCCTGATCTCCAGTCCGAGAGGGGAGATCCTCTGGATATCAAAGGAGGGCAAGTGGGAGGCAGTCGCTCAGGCTTTTGTCTCTGGGTGTTGCGTTCACAGTGGCCGTTCAGGGTCGGGGTTGCTTCAGGGGCCGAGGAAGAGCCTTCCTCGCGGGGGATTGTCCAAGCTCCCAAGTGTTTGGGTTCATTCTGTGGGAAGGGAAGAGTACTGTTTTCTGCCACAGGGGACCCCCCAGGAGAGGGACTCTAGAGCACAGCAGTGGGTTCCCTCAACTGGAATACACACCATCTAGTTAGTCCTGCGTGCCTATGGGCATGGCAAGCCACATATGCGGGCTCTTGGTCCAATCACTGAGAGGCGTTACTTGAATAAGGTACTCACGCTGAGGGTCACAATGTGTGTTTGTGCCCAAGGCGGCCCTCACACATGGGCGTGGCCTCATGGGCCATGCCGTTTTCTCCTACACTGAAGGTTTGACTCACTGCCAGCAGCAAGGTTTCTTGCCATGGGGAAGGAGGGGTTCTGACTTGTGCATCAGGTTCCCCCCTGTGCAGGGATTGGAGATAAGGTCTAGGTTCTGATGACTGAAAACCCAGGTTGGGAATGGATGGTGGCCTAAGGCAGTGGCGGGTCCAATGTGCTGGGTGTGCAGCCAGCTGTGTCGGTGTCTGTTGGAAGGTCTGGGCTCAGGCTATTTGCGACAGAGCATCAGTGTTTAAGGTAGCCTATGCAATTGGGGTGTTGCCGAGGGCCAAGCAGTTTGATCCTCATTTGGGGTTTCTGGGCAGCACCATAGACAAAGTTTTTCTCCTGGGAGGCAGGCGGAGTGCTTCATTGTGGCCCCAGAATTCCTAGTAGGGAGGGTTTACAAGCCAGGAGTGTGAGGACGGAAGTCTAGGAACACAAGCTAAAGTGAGGATTGGAGCCAAGGGCAGAGCAGGCCCACTAGGCAGAGGCTGAATCAAAATCTCCTGCATCTGAAGTCAGGCTGAGGATCAGACGTTGGCTGAGGCTGGCGTATGTGTCCATGTTGGCACCTTCATGAAGCGGGGGCCTCATGAGGCCAAGGAAGTTTTCCCACGCTGAGTTTGGAGGTTGCCCCAAACCACGAGGTTTCCTTCTGTGGGACATTCGAGTCCTGTTGCATGGCTCCAGGACATACCATACGGAAGGACTGGAGAGCACGGTTCGAAGGATGGATCCCTGTACAGCATGCCTCGCATTCCCATTGGCCATTAGCCACAAGATATGTTTGATCTGCTGCCTCTGGGGCACGCTAACCAGGGGGCTGAGTTGAAATGGCCTCTCCTGAGGATGCGTCATAATGTGCGTTTGGGTCCATGGAAACCTTGGAATGTGCTGGTTGTTCAGTGGCCCTGCGGAACTCTCCTACCTGAAGGGTTTGATACATCCCCAGTAAGTAAGCTCCCCATGTGGAGACGAGAGAGGTTTGGTTTGGAGCCTCAGAAAAGCCCCGTGTGCTGGTCTACGAAAACAGACCTCTGAGGACGGACACATGGAAACCAAAGCTAAGGTTCAGATTAGGGCCTGGGGGCCTGTCCATTTCAACCTTCTGTCTCTGGGGACACTGTCTGAGAGTCTAAGTGGAGATAGTTGCTCCGCTGGTGTCAGAGAGCCCCTCTTAGTCCAGGGTGGCCTACACTATTGATGGCCTCAGGGGCCTTGGAGCTTTTCCCTAACCTGTAGGGTTGTGGTCAATGGATTGGGCACAATTTCCTTGGAGAGGGCAGGCACAATCTTTCGCTGTGGCTCCAGAGGCCCTAGCCTGGCGGTTGTGTGGGTCCAGGCTGAGGGCACAGAAGTCTGAAAACACAAACTCAGCTTATGAGTGGCGCCTAGGGTATGGCAGGCCGGATGTACAGCCCGAGAGGGAGCTCCTCGGCCTCTGAAACAAGGGCGAGTGGGAGGCGTTCCTTCAGGCTTTTGTCTCTGGATGTTGTGTCCGAGATAGCCGTGGATTGGAGGGGTGGCCTCAGGGACTGTGGACGAGTATCCCTCTCTGGGGATTTGTCCCAGCTCCCAAGAGTTTGGGGTCATTTTGTGGGAAGGGTGGAAAAGTGTTGTCTGGCTCACGTGTCTCTCCAAGAAAGGGATTCCAGAGCAGAGCCCCAGGTACGGGCGGGGCGACTGGAAAACTCAAACACTGGTGAGGATTGGGTGCATAGGGGCTTGGCAAGCCCCATATGCGGGCTCTTGGCCCAGGCCCTGACAGGCCTTTCTTTGACATGGGGCTCATGCTGAGGGTCAGAGTGTGAATTTGTGCCCAAGCAGCACTCAAGTTTGGGCGTGGCATCAGGGACCAGGAAGGTTTCTCCCACCCTGAAGGTGTGACTCCATGCCAAGAGCAAGCTTTACAGCCACGGGGAAGGAGGAGTTCTGTGTTGTGCTTGCGATACCCAGCTGTGTGGAGAATTGATATAATGTCTAGGTTCAGATATCTGAAAACCAAGGTTAGGAAGAGGTGACGGCATAAGACCATGGCGTGTCCAAAGTGCTGGGTGTGCGGCCAGCTGTCTCCTTGTCTGTCTGGACGTCTGGCTTCAGGCTGTGTCAGACAGAGCATGAGTGCCCAGAGCAGCCTATCCAGTTCGGGTACCGGTCGAGGCCCTAGCAGGTTGATCCTCATCTGGGTTTTCTGGAGAGAGCCCCACAGGGAAACGTTTTTCTTCCCTTGGGCAGACCCTGGGCTGGGTTGTGGTTCTGGAGTTCCTAGTCCGGAGGGCTTGTTTGCCAGGAGTGTGAGGAAGGAAGTCTGAAAACAGAAGCTAGCCTGAGGTTTGGGACCGATGGCACGGCAGGCCCACTCTGAGAGGCTGAATCGAGATCTCCTGCACTGAGGTCATTTCAGCTCTGCGACGTGCCTCAGGCTAGAGTTTTTGTCCAGCATGGCCTCTTGCTGAATGGTGTGGGGGCCTCATGAGGCCAGGAAGGTTTGCCTACGATGGGATTTGTGAACTACTCCAAACCTCAAGGTTTCCTTCTGCACGAAAGTCGAGTGCTATTGGATGGTTCCAGGAGGCCCCATACGGAAAGACTCGAGAGCAGGTGTCTAAGCATGGATGCCTGGGAACGCCACCTCATATTCCCACTCTTTAGTCAGGACAAGGCAGGCTCAATCTGCGGGCTCCTGGGTGAGCTACCCAGAGGGGAGAGTTGAAATGGACTCTCCTGAAGATGAGTCCTACTGTGGCTTGGTGGCCTGGGAGACCTTGGAATGTGGAAGTGTCTCAGGGACTCTGCAGGATTCTCCAACCTGAGGTGTTTGACACGGCTCCAACAAGGAAGCTTCCCATGTGGAGATGAGAGAAGTTCTGTTCAGTGCCTCAGGAAAGCCCCATATCCTGTTCTTCGAACCAAAGCCTCTGAGGAGTGACACCTGGAAAACATAGCAAGAGTTGAGATTAGGGCCTAAGGGCCTGTCGGGCTCAACCTTCTATCTCTGTTGACATCTGTGTGCATGCCTTCATGGAGGTAGCAGCTCAGCTTGTGTCCGAAGGCCCCTGTATGTGCAGGGAGGCTCCCGGTAATGGTATGTGCTCGGGGGCCTTGAGGTTTCTCATATTCTGGAGGTGTGTGGCCAAAGGAATGGACAGAGTTTCCCAGGAGAGAGCAGGCATGGTCCTGTGGTATGGCTCCAGAGGACCCAGCCTAGAGGCTGTGTTTGCCAGGGCTGTGGGGACAGATGTCTGAAAAAGCAAACTTGGCTCAGGTAGGGGCCAAGGTAATGGCAGGCCTGATCTCCAGTCCGAGAGGGGAGATCCTCTGGATATCAAAGGAGGGCAAGTGGGAGGCAGTCGCTCAGGCTTTTGTCTCTGGGTGTTGCGTTCACAGTGGCCGTTCAGGGTAGGGGTTGCTTCAGGGGCCGAGGAAGAGCCTTCCTCTCGGGGGATTGTCCAAGCTCCCAAGTGTTTGGGTTCATTCTGTGGGAAGGGAAGAGTACTGTTTTCTGCCACAGGGGACCCCCCAGGAGAGGGACTCTAGAGCACAGCAGTGGGTTCCCTCAACTGGAATACACACCATCTAGTTAGTCCTGCGTGCCTATGGGCATGGCAAGCCACATATGCGGGCTCTTGGTCGAATCACTGAGAGGGGTTACTTGAATAAGGTACTCACGCTGAGGGTCACAATGTGTGTTTGTGCCCAAGGCGGCCCTCACACATGGGCGTGGCCTCATGGGCCATGCCGTTTTCTCCTACACAGAAGGTTTGACTCACTGCCAGCAGCAAGGTTTCTTGCCATGGGGAAGGAGGGGTTCTGACTTGTGCATCAGGTTCCCCCCTGTGCAGGGATTGGAGATAAGGTCTAGGTTCTGATGACTGAAAACCCAGGTTGGGAATGGATGGTGGCCTAAGGCAGTGGCGGGTCCAATGTGCTGGGTGTGCAGCCAGCTGTGTCGGTGTCTGTTGGAAGGTCTGGGCTCAGGCTATTTGCGACAGAGCATCAGTGTTTAAGGTAGCCTATGCAATTGGGGTGTTGCCGAGGGCCAAGCAGTTTGATCCTCATTTGGGGTTTCTGGGCAGCACCATAGACAAAGTTTTTCTCCTGGGAGGCAGGCGGAGTGCTTCATTGTGGCCCCAGAATTCCTAGTAGGGAGGGTTTACAAGCCAGGAGTGTGAGGACGGAAGTCTAGGAACACAAGCTAAAGTGAGGATTGGAGCCAAGGGCAGAGCAGGCCCACTAGGCAGAGGCTGAATCAAAATCTCCTGCATCTGAAGTCAGGCTGAGGATCAGACGTTGGCTGAGGCTGGCGTATGTGTCCATGTTGGCACCTTCATGAAGCAGGGGCCTCATGAGGCCAAGGAAGTTTTCCCACGCTGAGTTTGGAGGTTGCCCCAAACCACGAGGTTTCCTTCTGTGGGACATTCGAGTCCTGTTGCATGGCTCCAGGACATACCATACGGAAGGACTGGAGAGCACGGTTCGAAGGATGGATCCCTGTACAGCATGCCTCGCATTCCCATTGGCCATTAGCCACAAGATATGTTTGATCTGCTGCCTCTGGGGCACGCTAACCAGGGGGCTGAGTTGAAATGGCCTCTCCTGAGGATGCGTCATAATGTGCGTTTGGGTCCATGGAAACCTTGGAATGTGCTGGTTGTTCAGTGGCCCTGCGGAACTCTCCTACCTGAAGGGTTTGATACATCCCCAGTAAGTAAGCTCCCCATGTGGAGACGAGAGAGGTTTGGTTTGGAGCCTCAGAAAAGCCCCGTGTGCTGGTCTACGAAAACAGACCTCTGAGGACGGACACATGGAAACCAAAGCTAAGGTTCAGATTAGGGCCTGGGGGCCTGTCCATTTCAACCTTCTGTCTCTGGGGACACTGTCTGAGAGTCTAAGTGGAGATAGTTGCTCCGCTGGTGTCAGAGAGCCCCTCTTAGTCCAGGGTGGCCTACACTATTGATGGCCTCAGGGGCCTTGGAGCTTTTCCCTAACCTGTAGGGTGGTGGTCAATGGATTGGGCACAATTTCCTTGGAGAGGGCAGGCACAATCTTTCGCTGTGGCTCCAGAGGCCCTAGCCTGGCGGTTGTATGGGTCCAGGCTGAGGGCACAGAAGTCTGAAAACACAAACTCAGTTTATGAGTGGCGCCTAGGGTATGGCAGGCCGGATGTACAGCCCGAGAGGGAGCTCCTGGGCCTCTGAAACAAGGGCGAGTGGGAGGCGTTCCTTCAGGCTTTTGTCTCTGGATGTTGTGTCCGAGATAGCCGTGGATTGGAGGGGTGGCCTCAGGGACTGTGGACGAGTATCCCTCTCTGGGGATTTGTCCCAGCTCCCAAGAGTTTGGGGTCATTTTGTGGGAAGGGTGGAAAAGTGTTGTCTGGCTCACGTGTCTCTCCAAGAAAGGGATTCCAGAGCAGAGCCCCAGGTACGGGCGGGGCGACTGGAAAACTCAAACACTGGTGAGGATTGGGTGCATAGGGGCTTGGCAAGCCCCATATGCGGGCTCTTGGCCCAGGCCCTGACAGGCCTTTCTTTGACATGGGGCTCATGCTGAGGGTCAGAGTGTGAATTTGTGCCCAAGCAGCACTCAAGTTTGGGCGTGGCATCAGGGACCAGGAAGGTTTCTCCCACCCTGAAGGTGTGACTCCATGCCAAGAGCAAGCTTTACAGCCACGGGGAAGGAGGAGTTCTGTGTTGTGCTTGCGATACCCAGCTGTGTGGAGAATTGATATAATGTCTAGGTTCAGATATCTGAAAACCAAGGTTAGGAAGAGGTGACGGCATAAGACCATGGCGTGTCCGAAGTGCTGGGTGTGCGGCCAGCTGTCTCCTTGTCTGTCTGGACGTCTGGCTTCAGGCTGTGTCAGACAGAGCATGAGTGCCTAGAGCAGCCTATCCAGTTCGGGTACCGTCGAGACCCGAGCAGGTTGATCCTCATCTGGGTTTTCTGGAGAGAGCCCCACAGGGAAACGTCTTTCTTCCCTTGGGCAGACCCTGGGCTGGGTTGTGGTTCTGGAGTTCCTAGTCCGGAGGGCTTGTTTGCCAGGAGTGTGAGGAAGGAAGTCTGAAAACACAAGCTAGCCTGAGGTTTGGGACCGATGGCACGGCAGGCCCACTCTGAGAGGCTGAATTGAGATCTCCTGCACTGAGGTCATTTCAACTCTGAGATGTGCCTCAGGCTAGAGTTTTTGTCCAGCATGGCCTCTTCCTGAATGGTGTGGGGGCCTCATGAGGCCAGGAAGGTTTGCCTACGATGGGATTTGTGAACTCCTCCAAACCTCAAGGTTTCCTTCTGCACGAAAGTCGAGTGCTATTGGATGGTTCCAGGAGGCCCCATACGGAAAGACTCGAGAGCAGGTGTCTAAGCATGGATGCCTGGGAACGCCACCTCATATTCCCACTCTTTAGTCAGGACAAGGCAGGCCCAATCTGCGGGCTCCTGGGTGAGCTACCCAGAGGGGAGAGTTGAAATGGACTCTCCTGAAGATGAGTCCTACTGTGGCTTGGTGGCCTGGGAGACCTTGGAATGTGGAGGTGGCTCAGGGACTCTGCAGGATTCTCCAACCTGAGGTGTTTGACACGGCTCCAACAAGGAAGCTTCCCATGTGGAGACGAGAGAAGTTCTCTTCAGTGCCTCAGGAAAGCCCCATATCCTGTTCTTCGAACCAAAGCCTCTGAGGAGTGACACCTGGAAAACAAAGCAAGAGTTGAGATTAGGGCCTAAGGGCCTGTCGGGCTCAACCTTCTATCTCTGTTGACATCTGTGTGCATGCCTTCATGGAGGTAGCAGCTCAGCTTGTGTCCGAAGGCCCCTGTATGTGCAGGGAGGCTCCCGGTAATGGTATGTGCTCGGGGGCCTTGAGGTTTCTCATATTCTGGAGGTGTGTGGCCAAAGGAATGGACAGAGTTTCCCAGGAGAGAGCAGGCATGGTCCTGTGGTATGGCTCCAGAGGACCCAGCCTAGAGGCTGTGTTTGCCAGGGCTGTGGGGACAGATGTCTGAAAAAGCAAACTTGGCTCAGGTAGGGGCCAAGGTAATGGCAGGCCTGATCTCCAGTCCGAGAGGGGAGATCCTCTGGATATCAAAGGAGGGCAAGTGGGAGGCAGTCGCTCAGGCTTTTGTCTCTGGGTGTTGCGTTCACAGTGGCCGTTCAGGGTAGGGGTTGCTTCAGGGGCCGAGGAAGAGCCTTCCTCTCGGGGGATTGTCCAAGCTCCCAAGTGTTTGGGTTCATTCTGTGGGAAGGGAAGAGTACTGTTTTCTGCCACAGGGGACCCCCCAGGAGAGGGACTCTAGAGCACAGCAGTGGGTTCCCTCAACTGGAATACACACCATCTAGTTAGTCCTGCGTGCCTATGGGCATGGCAAGCCACATATGCGGGCTCTTGGTCGAATCACTGAGAGGGGTTACTTGAATAAGGTACTCACGCTGAGGGTCACAATGTGTGTTTGTGCCCAAGGCGGCCCTCACACATGGGCGTGGCCTCATGGGCCATGCCGTTTTCTCCTACACTGAAGGTTTGACTCACTGCCAGCAGCAAGGTTTCTTGCCATGGGGAAGGAGGGGTTCTGACTTGTGCATCAGGTTCCCCCCTGTGCAGGGATTGGAGATAAGGTCTAGGTTCTGATGACTGAAAACCCAGGTTGGGAATGGATGGTGGCCTAAGGCAGTGGCGGGTCCAATGTGCTGGGTGTGCAGCCAGCTGTGTCGGTGTCTGTTGGAAGGTCTGGGCTCAGGCTATTTGCGACAGAGCATCAGTGTTTAAGGTAGCCTATGCAATTGGGGTGTTGCCGAGGGCCAAGCAGTTTGATCCTCATTTGGGGTTTCTGGGGAGCACCATAGACAAAGTTTTTCTCCTGGGAGGCAGGCGGAGTGCTTCATTGTGGCCCCAGAATTCCTAGTAGGGAGGGTTTACAAGCCAGGAGTGTGAGGACGGAAGTCTAGGAACACAAGCTAAAGTGAGGATTGGAGCCAAGGGCAGAGCAGGCCCACTAGGCAGAGGCTGAATCAAAATCTCCTGCATCTGAAGTCAGGCTGAGGATCAGACGTTGGCTGAGGCTGGCGTATGTGTCCATGTTGGCACCTTCATGAAGCAGGGGCCTCATGAGGCCAAGGAAGTTTTCCCACGCTGAGTTTGGAGGTTGCCCCAAACCACGAGGTTTCCTTCTGTGGGACATTCGAGTCCTGTTGCATGGCTCCAGGACATACCATACGGAAGGACTGGAGAGCACGGTTCGAAGGATGGATCCCTGTACAGCATGCCTCGCATTCCCATTGGCCATTAGCCACAAGATATGTTTGATCTGCTGCCTCTGGGGCACGCTAACCAGGGGGCTGAGTTGAAATGGCCTCTCCTGAGGATGCGTCATAATGTGCGTTTGGGTCCATGGAAACCTTGGAATGTGCTGGTTGTTCAGTGGCCCTGCGGAACTCTCCTACCTGAAGGGTTTGATACATCCCCAGTAAGTAAGCTCCCCATGTGGAGACGAGAGAGGTTTGGTTTGGAGCCTCAGAAAAGCCCCGTGTGCTGGTCTACGAAAACAGACCTCTGAGGACGGACACATGGAAACCAAAGCTAAGGTTCAGATTAGGGCCTGGGGGCCTGTCCATTTCAACCTTCTGTCTCTGGGGACACTGTCTGAGAGTCTAAGTGGAGATAGTTGCTCCGCTGGTGTCAGAGAGCCCCTCTTAGTCCAGGGTGGCCTACACTATTGATGGCCTCAGGGGCCTTGGAGCTTTTCCCTAACCTGTAGGGTGGTGGTCAATGGATTGGGCACAATTTCCTTGGAGAGGGCAGGCACAATCTTTCGCTGTGGCTCCAGAGGCCCTAGCCTGGCGGTTGTGTGGGTCCAGGCTGAGGGCACAGAAGTCTGAAAACACAAACTCAGTTTATGAGTGGCGCCTAGGGTATGGCAGGCCGGATGTACAGCCCGAGAGGGAGCTCCTGGGCCTCTGAAACAAGGGCGAGTGTGAGGCGTTCCTTCAGGCTTTTGTCTCTGGATGTTGTGTCCGAGATAGCCGTGGATTGGAGGGGTGGCCTCAGGGACTGTGGACGAGTATCCCTCTCTGGGGATTTGTCCCAGCTCCCAAGAGTTTGGGGTCATTTTGTGGGAAGGGTGGAAAAGTGTTGTCTGGCTCACGTGTCTCTCCAAGAAAGGGATTCCAGAGCAGAGCCCCAGGTACGGGCGGGGCGACTGGAAAACTCAAACACTGGTGAGGATTGGGTGCATAGGGGCTTGGCAAGCCCCATATGCGGGCTCTTGGCCCAGGCCCTGACAGGCCTTTCTTTGACATGGGGCTCATGCTGAGGGTCAGAGTGTGAATTTGTGCCCAAGCAGCACTCAAGTTTGGGCGTGGCATCAGGGAACAGGAAGGTTTCTCCCACCCTGAAGGTGTGACTCCATGCCAAGAGCAAGCTTTACAGCCACGGGGAAGGAGGAGTTCTGTGT
Organism: Mustela nivalis; assembly: GCF_964662115.1. Taxonomy (NCBI): domain Eukaryota; kingdom Metazoa; phylum Chordata; class Mammalia; order Carnivora; family Mustelidae; genus Mustela; species Mustela nivalis. The sequence goes on along the minus strand of NW_028135756.1, from coordinate 67,463 downwards.
TGTGCTTGCGATACCCAGCTGTGTGGAGAATTGATATAATGTCTAGGTTCAGATATCTGAAAACCAAGGTTAGGAAGAGGTGACGGCATAAGACCATGGCGTGTCCGAAGTGCTGGGTGTGCGGCCAGCTGTCTCCTTGTCTGTCTGGACGTCTGGCTTCAGGCTGTGTCAGACAGAGCATGAGTGCCTAGAGCAGCCTATCCAGTTCGGGTACCGTCGAGACCCGAGCAGGTTGATCCTCATCTGGGTTTTCTGGAGAGAGCCCCACAGGGAAACGTCTTTCTTCCCTTGGGCAGACCCTGGGCTGGGTTGTGGTTCTGGAGTTCCTAGTCCGGAGGGCTTGTTTGCCAGGAGTGTGAGGAAGGAAGTCTGAAAACACAAGCTAGCCTGAGGTTTGGGACCGATGGCACGGCAGGCCCACTCTGAGAGGCTGAATTGAGATCTCCTGCACTGAGGTCATTTCAACTCTGAGACGTGCCTCAGGCTAGAGTTTTTGTCCAGCATGGCCTCTTCCTGAATGGTGTGGGGGCCTCATGAGGCCAGGAAGGTTTGCCTACGATGGGATTTGTGAACTCCTCCAAACCTCAAGGTTTCCTTCTGCACGAAAGTCGAGTGCTATTGGATGGTTCCAGGAGGCCCCATATGGAAAGACTCGAGAGCAGGTGTCTAAGCATGGATGCCTGGGAACGCCACCTCATATTCCCACTCTTTAGTCAGGACAAGGCAGGCTCAATCTGCGGGCTCCTGGGTGAGCTACCCAGAGGGGAGAGTTGAAATGGACTCTCCTGAAGATGAGTCCTACTGTGGCTTGGTGGCCTGGGAGACCTTGGAATGTGGAGGTGGCTCAGGGACTCTGCAGGATTCTCCAACCTGAGGTGTTTGACACGGCTCCAACAAGGAAGCTTCCCATGTGGAGACGAGAGAAGTTCTCTTCAGTGCCTCAGGAAAGCCCCATATCCTGTTCTTCGAACCAAAGCCTCTGAGGAGTGACACCTGGAAAACAAAGCAAGAGTTGAGATTAGGGCCTAAGGGCCTGTCGGGCTCAACCTTCTATCTCTGTTGACATCTGTGTGCATGCCTTCATGGAGGTAGCAGCTCAGCTTGTGTCCGAAGGCCCCTGTGTGTGCAGGGAGGCTCCCGGTAATGGTATGTCCTCGGGGGCCTTGAGGTTTCTCATATTCTGGAGGTGTGTGGCCAAAGGAATGGACAGAGTTTCCCAGGAGAGAGCAGGCATGGTCCTGTGGTATGGCTCCAGAGGACCCAGCCTAGAGGCTGTGTTTGCCAGGGCTGTGGGGACAGATGTCCGAAAAAGCAAACTTGGCTCAGGTAGGGGCCAAGGTAATGGCAGGCCTGATCTCCAGTCCGAGAGGGGAGATCCTCTGGATATCAAAGGAGGGCAAGTGGGAGGCAGTCGCTCAGGCTTTTGTCTCTGGGTGTTGCGTTCACAGTGGCCGTTCAGGGTAGGGGTTGCTTCAGGGGCCGAGGAAGATCCTTCCTCTCGGGAGATTGTCCAAGCTCCCAAGTGTTTGGGTTCATTCTGTGGGAAGGGAGGAGTACTGATTTCTGCCACAGGGGACCCCCCAGGAGAGGGACTCTAGAGCACAGCAGTGGGTTCCCTCAACTGGAATACACACCATCTAGTTAGTCCTGCGTTCCTATGGGCATGGCAAGCCACATATGCGGGCTCTTGGTCCAATCACTGAGAGGCGTTACTTGAATAAGGTACTCACGCTGAGGGTCACAATGTGTGTTTGTGCCCAAGGCGGCCCTCACACATGGGCGTGGCCTCATGGGCCATGCCGTTTTCTCCTACACTGAAGGTTTGACTCACTGCCAGCAGCAAGGTTTCTTGCCATGGGGAAGGAGGGGTTCTGACTTGTGCATCAGGTTCCCCCCTGTGCAGGGATTGGAGATAAGGTCTAGGTTCTGATGACTGAAAACCCAGGTTGGGAATGGATGGTGGCCTAAGGCAGTGGCGGGTCCAATGTGCTGGGTGTGCAGCCAGCTGTGTCGGTGTCTGTTGGAAGGTCTGGGCTCAGGCTATTTGCGACAGAGCATCAGTGTTTAAGGTAGCCTATGCAATTGGGGTGTTGCCGAGGGCCAAGCAGTTTGATCCTCATTTGGGGTTTCTGGGCAGCACCATAGACAAAGTTTTTCTCCTGGGAGGCAGGCGGAGTGCTTCATTGTGGCCCCAGAATTCCCAGTAGGCCGGGTTTGTGGGCCAGGAGTGTGAGGACGGAAGTCTAGGAACACAAGCTAAAGTGAGGATTGGAGCCAAGGGCAGAGCAGGCCCACTAGGCAGAGGCTGAATCAAAATCTCCTGCATCTGATGTCAGGCTGAGGATCAGACGTTGGCTGAGGCTGGAGTATGTGTCCATGTTGGCACCTTCATGAAGCGGGGGCCTCATGAGGCCAAGGAAGTTTTCCCACGCTGAGTTTGGAGGTTGCCCCAAACCACCAGGTTTCCTTCTGTGGGACATTCGAGTCCTGTTGCATGGCTCCAGGACATACCATACGGAAGGACTGGAGAGCACGGTTCGAAGGATGGATCCCTGTACAGCATGCCTCGCATTCCCATTGGCCATTAGCCACAAGATATGTTTGATCTGCTGCCTCTGGGGCACGCTAACCAGGGGGCTGAGTTGAAATGGCCTCTCCTGAGGATGCGTCATAATGTGCGTTTGGGTCCATGGAAACCTTGGAATGTGCTGGTTGTTCAGTGGCCCTGCGGAACTCTCCTACCTGAAGGGTTTGATACATCCCCAGTAAGTAAGCTCCCCATGTGGAGACGAGAGAGGTTTGGTTTGGAGCCTCAGAAAAGCCCCGTGTGCTGGTCTACGAAAACAGACCTCTGAGGACGGACACATGGAAACCAAAGCTAAGGTTCAGATTAGGGCCTGGGGGCCTGTCCATTTCAACCTTCTGTCTCTGGGGACACTGTCTGAGAGTCTAAGTGGAGATAGTTGCTCCGCTGGTGTCAGAGAGCCCCTCTTAGTCCAGGGTGGCCTACACTATTGATGGCCTCAGGGGCCTTGGAGCTTTTCCCTAAACTGTAGGTTTGTGGTCAATGGATTGGGCACAATTTCCTTGGAGAGGGCAGGCACAATCTTTCGCTGTGGCTCCAGAGGCCCTAGCCTGGCGGTTGTGTGGGTCCAGGCTGAGGGCACAGAAGTCTGAAAACACAAACTCAGCTTATGAGTGGCGCGTAGGGTATGGCAGGCCGGATGTACAGCCCGAGAGGGAGCTCCTCGGCCTCTGAAACAAGGGCGAGTGGGAGGCGTTCCTTCAGGCTTTTGTCTCTGGATGTTGTGTCCGAGATAGCCGTGGATTGGAGGGGTGGCCTCAGGGACTGTGGACGAGTATCCCTCTCTGGGGATTTGTCCCAGCTACCAAGAGTTTGGGGTCATTTTGTGGGAAGGGTGGAAAAGTGTTGTCTGGCTCACGTGTCTCTCCAAGAAAGGGATTCCAGAGCAGAGCCCCAGGTACGGGCGGGGCGACTGGAAAACTCAAACACTGGTGAGGATTGGGTGCATAGGGGCTTGGCAAGCCCCATATGCGGGCTCTTGGCCCAGGCCCTGACAGGCCTTTCTTTGACATGGGGCTCATGCTGAGGGTCAGAGTGTGAATTTGTGCCCAAGCAGCACTCAAGTTTGGGCGTGGCATCAGGGACCAGGAAGGTTTCTCCCACCCTGAAGGTGTGACTCCATGCCAAGAGCAAGCTTTACAGCCACGGGGAAGGAGGAGTTCTGTGTTGTGCTTGCGATACCCAGCTGTGTGGAGAATTGATATAATGTCTAGGTTCAGATATCTGAAAACCAAGGTTAGGAAGAGGTGACGGCATAAGACCATGGCGTGTCCGAAGTGCTGGGTGTGCGGCCAGCTGTCTCCTTGTCTGTCTGGACGTCTGGCTTCAGGCTGTGTCAGACAGAGCATGAGTGCCTAGAGCAGCCTATCCAGTTCGGGTACCGTCGAGGCCCGAGCAGGTTGATCCTCATCTGGGTTTTCTGGAGAGAGCCCCACAGGGAAACGTTTTTCTTCCCTTGGGCAGACCCTGGGCTGGGTTGTGGTTCTGGAGTTCCTAGTCCGGAGGGCTTGTTTGCCAGGAGTGTGAGGAAGGAAGTCTGAAAACACAAGCTAGCGTGAGGTTTGGGACCGATGGCACGGCAGGCCCACTCTGAGAGGCTGAATCGAGATCTCCTGCACTGAGGTCATTTCAACTCTGAGACGTGCCTCAGGCTAGAGTTTTTGTCCAGCATGGCCTCTTCCTGAATGGTGTGGGGGCCTCATGAGGCCAGGAAGGTTTGCATACGATGGGATTTGTGAACTCCTCCAAACCTCAAGGTTTCCTTCTGCACGAAAGTCGAGTGCTATTGGATGGTTCCAGGAGGCCCCATACGGAAAGACTCGAGAGCAGGTGTCTAAGCATGGATGCCTGGGAATGCCACCTCATATTCCCACTCTTTAGTCAGTTCAAGGCAGGCTCAATCTGCGGGCTCCTGGGTGAGCTACCCAGAGGGGAGAGTTGAAATGGACTCTCCTGAAGATGAGTCCTACTGTGGCTTGGTGGCCTGGGAGACCTTGGAATGTGGAAGTGGCTCAGGGACTCTGCCGGATTCTCCAACCTGAGGTGTTTGATACGGCTCCAACAAGGAAGCTTCCCATGTGGAGACGAGAGAAGTTCTGTTCAGTGCCTCAGGAAAGCCCCATATCCTGTTCTTCGAACCAAAGCCTCTGAGGAGTGACACCTGGAAAACAAAGCAAGAGTTGAGATTAGGGCCTAAGGGCCTGTCGGGCTCAACCTTCTATCTCTGTTGACATCTGTGTGCATGCCTTCATGGAGGTAGCAGCTCCGCTTGTGTCCGAAGGCCCCTGTGTGTGCAGGGAGGCTCCCGGTAATGGTATGTCCTCGGGGGTCTTGAGGTTTCTCATATTCTGGAGGTGTGTGGCCAAAGGAATGGACAGAGTTTCCCAGGAGAGAGCAGGCATGGTCCTGTGGTATGGCTCCAGAGGACCCAGCCTAGAGGCTGTGTTTGCCAGGGCTGTGGGGACAGATGTCTGAAAAAGCAAACTTGGCTCAGGTAGGGGCCTGATCTCCAGTCCGAGAGGGGAGATCCTCTGGATATCAAAGGAGGGCAAGTGGGAGGCAGTCGCTCAGGCTTTTGTCTCTGGGTGTTGCGTTCACAGTGGCCGTTCAGGGTAGGGGTTGCTTCAGGGGCCGAGGAAGAGCCTTCCTCTCGGGGGATTGTCCAAGCTCCCAAGTGTTTGGGTTCATTCTGTGGGAAGGGAAGAGTACTGTTTTCTGCCACAGGGGACCCCCCAGGAGAGGGACTCTAGAGCACAGCAGTGGGTTCCCTCAACTGGAATACACAACATCTAGTTAGTCCTGCGTGCCTATGGGCATGGCAAGCCACATATGCGGGCTCTTGGTCCAATCACTGAGAGGCGTTACTTGAATAAGGTACTCACGCTGAGGGTCACAATGTGTGTTTGTGCCCAAGGCGGCCCTCACACTTGGGCGTGGCCTCATGGGCCATGCCGTTTTCTCCTACACTGAAGGTTTGACTCACTGCCAGCAGCAAGGTTTCTTGCCATGGGGAAGGAGGGGTTCTGACTTGTGCATCAGGTTCCCCCCTGTGCAGGGATTGGAGATAAGGTCTAGGTTCTGATGACTGAAAACGCAGGTTGGGAATGAATGGTGGCCTAAGGCAGTGGCGGGTCCAATGTGCTGGGTGTGCAGCCAGCTGTGTCGGTGTCTGTTGGAAGGTCTGGGCTCAGGCTATTTGCGACAGAGCATCAGTGTTTAAGGTAGCCTATGCAATTGGGGTGTTGCCGAGGGCCAAGCAGTTTGATCCTCATTTGGGGTTTCTGGGCAGCACCATAGACAAAGTTTTTCTCCTGGGAGGCAGGCGGAGTGCTTCATTGTGGCCCCAGAATTCCTAGTAGGGAGGGTTTGCGGGCCAGGAGTGTGAGGACGGAAGTCTAGGAACACAAGCTAAAGTGAGGATTGGAGCCAAGGGCAGAGCAGGCCCACTAGGCAGACGCTGAATCAAAATCTCCTGCATCTGATGTCAGGCTGAGGATCAGACGTTGGCTGAGGCTGGAGTATGTGTCCATGTTGGCACCTTCATGAAGCGGGGGCCTCATGAGGCCAAGGAAGTTTTCCCACGCTGAGTTTGGAGGTTGCCCCAAACCACCAGGTTTCCTTCTGTGGGACATTCGAGTCCTGTTGCATGGCTCCAGGACATACCATACGGAAGGACTGGAGAGCACGGTTCGAAGGATGGATCCCTGTACAGCATGCCTCGCATTCCCATTGGCCATTAGCCACAAGATATGTTTGATCTGCTGCCTCTGGGGCACGCTAACCAGGGGGCTGAGTTGAAATGGCCTCTCCTGAGGATGCGTCATAATGTGCGTTTGGGTCCATGGAAACCTTGGAATGTGCTGGTTGTTCAGTGGCCCTGCGGAACTCTCCTACCTGAAGGGTTTGATACATCCCCAGTAAGTAAGCTCCCCATGTGGAGACGAGAGAGGTTTGGGTTGGAGCCTCAGAAAAGCCCCGTGTGCTGGTCTACGAAAACAGACCTCTGAGGACGGACACATGGAAACCAAAGCTAAGGTTCAGATTAGGGCCTGGGGGCCTGTCCATTTCAACCTTCTGTCTCTGGGGACACTGTCTGAGAGTCTAAGTGGAGATAGTTGCTCCGCTGGTGTCAGAGAGCCCCTCTTAGTCCAGGGTGGCCTACACTATTGATGGCCTCAGGGGCCTTGGAGCTTTTCCCTAAACTGTAGGGTTGTGGTCAATGGATTGGGCACAATTTCCTTGGAGAGGGCAGGCACAATCTTTCGCTGTGGCTCCAGAGGCCCTAGCCTGGCGGTAGTGTGGGTCCAGGCTGAGGGCACAGAAGTCTGAAAACACAAACTCAGCTTATGAGTGGCGCTTAGGGTATGGCCGGCCGGATGTACAGCCCGAGAGGGAGCTCCTGGGCCTCTGAAACAAGGGCGAGTGGGAGGCGTTCCTTCAGCCTTTTGTCTCTGGATGTTGTGTCCGAGATAGCCGTGGATTGGAGGGGTGGCCTCAGGGACTGTGGACGAGTATCCCTCTCTGGGGATTTGTCCCAGCTCCCAAGAGTTTGGGGTCATTTTGTGGGAAGGGTGGAGTCGTGTTGTCTGGCTCACGTGTCTCTCCAAGAAAGGGATTCCAGAGCAGAGCCCCAGGTACAGGCGGGGCGACTGGAAAACTCAAACACTGGTGAGGATTGGGTGCATAGGGGCTTGGCAAGCCCCATATGCGGGCTCTTGGCCCAGGCCCTGACAGGCCTTTCTTTGACATGGGGCTCATGCTGAGGGTCAGAGTGTGAATTTGTGCCCAAGCAGCACTCAAGTTTGGGCGTGGCATCAGGGACCAGGAAGGTTTCTCCCACCCTGAAGGTGTGACTCCATGCCAAGAGCAAGCTTTACAGCCACGGGGAAGGAGGAGTTCTGTGTTGTGCTTGCGATACCCAGCTGTGTGGAGAATTGATATAATGTCTAGGTTCAGATATCTGAAAACCAAGGTTAGGAAGAGGTGACGGCATAAGACCATGGCGTGTCCGAAGTGCTGGGTGTGCGGCCAGCTGTCTCCTTGTCTGTCTGGACGTCTGGCTTCAGGCTGTGTCAGACAGAGCATGAGTGCCTAGAGCAGCCTATCCAGTTCGGGTACCGTCGAGGCCCGAGCAGGTTGATCCTCATCTGGGTTTTCTGGAGAGAGCCCCACAGGGAAACGTTTTTCTTCCTTTGGGCAGACCCTGGGCTGGGTTGTGGTTCTGGAGTTCCTAGTCCGGAGGGCTTGTTTGCCAGGAGTGTGAGGAAGGAAGTCTGAAAACACAAGCTAGCCTGAGGTTTGGGACCGATGGCACGGCAGGCCCACTCTGAGAGGCTGAATCGAGATCTCCTGCACTGAGGTCATTTCAACTCTGAGACGTGCCTCAGGCTAGAGTTTTTGTCCAGCATGGCCTCTTCCTGAATGGTGTGGGGGCCTCATGAGGCCAGGAAGGTTTGCCTACGATGGGATTTGTGAACTACTCCAAACCTCAAGGTTTCCTTCTGCACGAAAGTCGAGTGCTATTGGATGGTTCCAGGAGGCCCCATACGGAAAGACTCGAGAGCAGGTGTCTAAGCATGGATGCCTGGGAATGCCACCTCATATTCCCACTCTTTAGTCAGGACAAGGCAGGCTCAATCTGCGGGCTCCTGGGTGAGCTACCCAGAGGGGAGAGTTGAAATGGACTCTCCTGAAGATGATTCCTACTGTGGCTTGGTGGCCTGGGAGACCTTGGAATGTGGAGGTGGCTCAGGGACTCTGCAGGATTCTCCAACCTGAGGTGTTTGACACGGCTCCAACAAGGAAGCTTCCCATGTGGAGACGAGAGAAGTTCTGTTCAGTGCCTCAGGAAAGCCCCATATCCTGTTCTTCGAACCAAAGCCTCTGAGGAGTGACACCTGGAAAACAAAGCAAGAGTTGAGATTAGGGCCTAAGGGCCTGTCGGGCTCAACCTTCTATCTCTGTTGACATCTGTGTGCATGCCTTCATGGAGGTAGCAGCTCAGCTTGTGTCCGAAGGCCCCTGTGTGTGCAGGGAGGCTCCCGGTAATGGTATGTCCTCGGGGGCCTTGAGGTTTCTCATATTCTGGAGGTGTGTGGCCAAAGGAATGGACAGAGTTTCCCAGGAGAGAGCAGGCATGGTCCTGTGGTATGGCTCCAGAGGACCCAGCCTAGAGGCTATGTTTGCCAGGGCTGTGGGGACAGATGTCTGAAAAAGCAAACTTGGCTCAGGTAGGGGCCAAGGTAATGGCAGGCCTGATCTCCAGTCCGAGAGGGGAGATCCTCTGGATATCAAAGGAGGGCAAGTGGGAGGCAGTCGCTCAGGCTTTTGTCTCTGGGTGTTGCGTTCACAGTGGCCGTTCAGGGTAGGGGTTGCTTCAGGGGCCGAGGAAGAGCCTTCATCTCGGGGGATTGTCCAAGCTCCCAAGCCTTCCTCTCGGGGGATTGGGTTCATGCTGTGGGAAGGGAAGAGTACTGTTTTCTGCCACAGGGGACCCCCCAGGAGAGGGACTCTAGAGCACAGCAGTGGGTTCCCTCAACTGGAATACACACCATCTAGTTAGTCCTGCGTGCCTATGGGCATGGCAAGCCACATATGCGGGCTCTTGGTCCAATCACTGAGAGGCGTTACTTGAATAAGGTACTCACGCTGAGGGTCACAATGTGTGTTTGTGCCCAAGGCGGCCCTCACACATGGGCGTGGCCTCATGGGCCATGCCGTTTTCTCCTACACTGAAGGTTTGACTCACTGCCAGCAGCAAGGTTTCTTGCCATGGGGAAGGAGGGGTTCTGACTTGTGCATCAGGTTCCCCCCTGTGCAGGGATTGGAGATAAGGTCTAGGTTCTGATGACTGAAAACCCAGGTTGGGAATGGATGGTGGCCTAAGGCAGTGGCGGGTCCAATGTGCTGGGTGTGCAGCCAGCTGTGTCGGTGTCTGTTGGAAGGTCTGGGCTCAGGCTATTTGCGACAGAGCATCAGTGTTTAAGGTAGCCTATGCAATTGGGGTGTTGCCGAGGGCCAAGCAGTTTGATCCTCATTTGGGGTTTCTGGGCAGCACCATAGACAAAGTTTTTCTCCTGGGAGGCAGGCGGAGTGCTTCATTGTGGCCCCAGAATTCCCAGTAGGGAGGGTTTACAAGCCAGGAGTGTGAGGACGGAAGTCTAGGAACACAAGCTAAAGTGAGGATTGGAGCCAAGGGCAGAGCAGGCCCACTAGGCAGAGGCTGAATCAAAATCTCCTGCATCTGAAGTCAGGCTGAGGATCAGACGTTGACTGAGGCTGGAGTATGTGTCCATGTTGGCACCTTCATGAAGCGGGGGCCTCATGAGGCCAAGGAAGTTTTCCCACGCTGAGTTTGGAGGATGCCCCAAACCACCAGGTTTCCTTCTGTGGGACATTCGAGTCCTGTTGCATGGCTCCAGGACATACCATACGGAAGGACTGGAGAGCACGGTTCGAAGGATGGATCCCTGTACAGCATGCCTCGCATTCCCATTGGCCATTAGCCACAAGATATGTTTGATCTGCTGCCTCTGGGGCACGCTAACCAGGGGGCTGAGTTGAAATGGCCTCTCCTGAGGATGCGTCATAATGTGCGTTTGGGTCCATGGAAACCTTGGAATGTGCTGGTTGTTCAGTGGCCCTGCGGAACTCTCCTACCTGAAGGGTTTGATACATCCCCAGTAAGTAAGCTCCCCATGTGGAGACGAGAGAGGTTTGGTTTGGAGCCTCAGAAAAGCCCCGTGTGCTGGTCTACGAAAACAGACCTCTGAGGACGGACACATGGAAACCAAAGCTAAGGTTCAGATTAGGGCCTGGGGGCCTGTCCATTTCAACCTTCTGTCTCTGGGGACACTGTCTGAGAGTCTAAGTGGAGATAGTTGCTCCGCTGGTGTCAGAGAGCCCCTCTTAGTCCAGGGTGGCCTACACTATTGATGGCCTCAGGGGCCTTGGAGCTTTTCCCTAACCTGTAGGGTTGTGGTCAATGGATTGGGCACAATTTCCTTGGAGAGGGCAGGCACAATCTTTCGCTGTGGCTCCAGAGGCCCTAGCCTGGCGGTTGTGTGGGTCCAGGCTGAGGGCACAGAAGTCTGAAAACACAAACTCAGCTTATGAGTGGCGCCTAGGGTATGGCAGGCCGGATGTACAGCCCGAGAGGGAGCTCCTGGGCCTCTGAAACAAGGGCGAGTGGGAGGCGTTCCTTCAGGCTTTTGTCTCTGGATGTTGTGTCCGAGATAGCCGTGGATTGGAGGGGTGGCCTCAGGGACTGTGGACGAGTATCCCTCTCTGGGGATTTGTCCCAGCTCCCAAGAGTTTGGGGTCATTTTGTGGGAAGGGTGGAAAAGTGTTGTCTGGCTCACGTGTCTCTCCAAGAAAGGGATTCCAGAGCAGAGCCCCAGGTACGGGCGGGGCGACTGGAAAACTCAAACACTGGTGAGGATTGGGTGCATAGGGGCTTGGCAAGCCCCATATGCGGGCTCTTGGCCCAGGCCCTGACAGGCCTTTCTTTGACATGGGGCTCATGCTGAGGGTCAGAGTGTGAATTTGTGCCCAAGCAGCACTCAAGTTTGGGCGTGGCATCAGGGACCAGGAAGGTTTCTCCCACCCTGAAGGTGTGACTCCATGCCAAGAGCAAGCTTTACAGCCACGGGGAAGGAGGAGTTCTGTGTTGTGCTTGCGATACCCAGCTGTGTGGAGAATTGATATAATGTCTAGGTTCAGATATCTGAAAACCAAGGTTAGGAAGAGGTGACGGCATAAGACCATGGCGTGTCCGAAGTGCTGGGTGTGCGGCCAGCTGTCTCCTTGTCTGTCTGGACGTCTGGCTTCAGGCTGTGTCAGACAGAGCATGAGTGCCCAGAGCAGCCTATCCAGTTCGGGTACCGGTCGAGGCCCGAGCAGGTTGATCCTCATCTGGGTTTTCTGGAGAGAGCCCCACAGGGAAACGTTTTTCTTCCCTTGGGCAGACCCTGGGCTGGGTTGTGGTTCTGGAGTTCCTAGTCCGGAGGGCTTGTTTGCCAGGAGTGTGAGGAAGGAAGTCTGAAAACAGAAGCTAGCCTGAGGTTTGGGACTGATGGCACGGCAGGCCCACTCTGAGAGGCTGAATCGAGATCTCCTGCACTGAGGTCATTTCAACTCTGCGACGTGCCTCAGGCTAGAGTTTTTGTCCAGCATGGCCTCTTGCTGAATGGTGTGGGGGCCTCATGAGGCCAGGAAGGTTTGCCTACGATGGGATTTGTGAACTACTCCAAACCTCAAGGTTTCCTTCTGCACGAAAGTCGAGTGCTATTGGATGGTTCCAGGAGGCCCCATACGGAAAGACTCGAGAGCAGGTGTCTAAGCATGGATGCCTGGGAACGCCACCTCATATTCCCACTCTTTAGTCAGGACAAGGCAGGCTCAATCTGCGGGCTCCTGGGTGAGCTACCCAGAGGGGAGAGTTGAAATGGACTCTCCTGAAGATGAGTCCTACTGTGGCTTGGTGGCCTGGGAGACCTTGGAATGTGGAAGTGGCTCAGGGACTCTGCAGGATTCTCCAACCTGAGGTGTTTGACACGGCTCCAACAAGGAAGCTTCCCATGTGGAGACGAGAGAAGTTCTGTTCAGTGCCTCAGGAAAGCCCCATATCCTGTTCTTCGAACCAAAGCCTCTGAGGAGTGACACCTGGAAAACCAAGCAAGAGTTGAGATTAGGGCCTAAGGGCCTGTCGGGCTCAACCTTCTATCTCTGTTGACATCTGTGTGCATGCCTTCATGGAGGTAGCAGCTCCGCTTGTGTCCGAAGGCCCCTGTGTGTGCAGGGAGGCTCCCGGTAATGGTATGTCCTCGGGGGCCTTGAGGTTTCTCATATTCTGGAGGTGTGTGGCCAAAGGAATGGACAGAGTTTCCCAGGAGAGAGCAGGCATGGTCCTGTGGTATGGCTCCAGAGGACCCAGCCTAGAGGCTGTGTTTGCCAGGGCTGTGGGGACAGATGTCTGAAAAAGCAAACTTGGCTCAGGTAGGGGCCAAGGTAATGGCAGGCCTGATCTCCAGTCCGAGAGGGGAGATCCTCTGGATATCAAAGGAGGGCAAGTGGGAGGCAGTCGCTCAGGCTTTTGTCTCTGGGTGTTGCGTTCACAGTGGCCGTTCAGGGTCGGGGTTGCTTCAGGGGCCGAGGAAGAGCCTTCCTCGCGGGGGATTGTCCAAGCTCCCAAGTGTTTGGGTTCATTCTGTGGGAAGGGAAGAGTACTGTTTTCTGCCACAGGGGACCCCCCAGGAGAGGGACTCTAGAGCACAGCAGTGGGTTCCCTCAACTGGAATACACACCATCTAGTTAGTCCTGCGTGCCTATGGGCATGGCAAGCCACATATGCGGGCTCTTGGTCCAATCACTGAGAGGCGTTACTTGAATAAGGTACTCACGCTGAGGGTCACAATGTGTGTTTGTGCCCAAGGCGGCCCTCACACATGGGCGTGGCCTCATGGGCCATGCCGTTTTCTCCTACACTGAAGGTTTGACTCACTGCCAGCAGCAAGGTTTCTTGCCATGGGGAAGGAGGGGTTCTGACTTGTGCATCAGGTTCCCCCCTGTGCAGGGATTGGAGATAAGGTCTAGGTTCTGATGACTGAAAACCCAGGTTGGGAATGGATGGTGGCCTAAGGCAGTGGCGGGTCCAATGTGCTGGGTGTGCAGCCAGCTGTGTCGGTGTCTGTTGGAAGGTCTGGGCTCAGGCTATTTGCGACAGAGCATCAGTGTTTAAGGTAGCCTATGCAATTGGGGTGTTGCCGAGGGCCAAGCAGTTTGATCCTCATTTGGGGTTTCTGGGCAGCACCATAGACAAAGTTTTTCTCCTGGGAGGCAGGCGGAGTGCTTCATTGTGGCCCCAGAATTCCTAGTAGGGAGGGTTTACAAGCCAGGAGTGTGAGGACGGAAGTCTAGGAACACAAGCTAAAGTGAGGATTGGAGCCAAGGGCAGAGCAGGCCCACTAGGCAGAGGCTGAATCAAAATCTCCTGCATCTGAAGTCAGGCTGAGGATCAGACGTTGGCTGAGGCTGGCGTATGTGTCCATGTTGGCACCTTCATGAAGCGGGGGCCTCATGAGGCCAAGGAAGTTTTCCCACGCTGAGTTTGGAGGTTGCCCCAAACCACCAGGTTTCCTTCTGTGGGACATTCGAGTCCTGTTGCATGGCTCCAGGACATACCATACGGAAGGACTGGAGAGCACGGTTCGAAGGATGGATCCCTGTACAGCATGCCTCGCATTCCCATTGGCCATTAGCCACAAGATATGTTTGATCTGCTGCCTCTGGGGCACGCTAACCAGGGGGCTGAGTTGAAATGGCCTCTCCTGAGGATGCGTCATAATGTGCGTTTGGGTCCATGGAAACCTTGGAATGTGCTGGTTGTTCAGTGGCCCTGCGGAACTCTCCTACCTGAAGGGTTTGATACATCCCCAGTAAGTAAGCTCCCCATGTGGAGACGAGAGAGGTTTGGTTTGGAGCCTCAGAAAAGCCCCGTGTGCTGGTCTACGAAAACAGACCTCTGAGGACGGACACATGGAAACCAAAGCTAAGGTTCAGATTAGGGCCTGGGGGCCTGTCCATTTCAACCTTCTGTCTCTGGGGACACTGTCTGAGAGTCTAAGTGGAGATAGTTGCTCCGCTGGTGTCAGAGAGCCCCTCTTAGTCCAGGGTGGCCTACACTATTGATGGCCTCAGGGGCCTTGGAGCTTTTCCCTAACCTGTAGGGTTGTGGTCAATGGATTGGGCACAATTTCCTTGGAGAGGGCAGGCACAATCTTTCGCTGTGGCTCCAGAGGCCCTAGCCTGGCGGTTGTGTGGGTCCAGGCTGAGGGCACAGAAGTCTGAAAACACAAACTCAGCTTATGAGTGGCGCCTAGGGTATGGCAGGCCGGATGTACAGCCCGAGAGGGAGCTCCTCGGCCTCTGAAACAAGGGCGAGTGGGAGGCGTTCCTTCAGGCTTTTGTCTCTGGATGTTGTGTCCGAGATAGCCGTGGATTGGAGGGGTGGCCTCAGGGACTGTGGACGAGTATCCCTCTCTGGGGATTTGTCCCAGCTCCCAAGAGTTTGGGGTCATTTTGTGGGAAGGGTGGAAAAGTGTTGTCTGGCTCACGTGTCTCTCCAAGAAAGGGATTCCAGAGCAGAGCCCCAGGTACGGGCGGGGCGACTGGAAAACTCAAACACTGGTGAGGATTGGGTGCATAGGGGCTTGGCAAGCCCCATATGCGGGCTCTTGGCCCAGGCCCTGACAGGCCTTTCTTTGACATGGGGCTCATGCTGAGGGTCAGAGTGTGAATTTGTGCCCAAGCAGCACTCAAGTTTGGGCGTGGCATCAGGGACCAGGAAGGTTTCTCCCACCCTGAAGGTGTGACTCCATGCCAAGAGCAAGCTTTACAGCCACGGGGAAGGAGGAGTTCTGTGTTGTGCTTGCGATACCCAGCTGTGTGGAGAATTGATATAATGTCTAGGTTCAGATATCTGAAAACCAAGGTTAGGAAGAGGTGACGGCATAAGACCATGGCGTGTCCAAAGTGCTGGGTGTGCGGCCAGCTGTCTCCTTGTCTGTCTGGACGTCTGGCTTCAGGCTGTGTCAGACAGAGCATGAGTGCCCAGAGCAGCCTATCCAGTTCGGGTACCGGTCGAGGCCCTAGCAGGTTGATCCTCATCTGGGTTTTCTGGAGAGAGCCCCACAGGGAAACGTTTTTCTTCCCTTGGGCAGACCCTGGGCTGGGTTGTGGTTCTGGAGTTCCTAGTCCGGAGGGCTTGTTTGCCAGGAGTGTGAGGAAGGAAGTCTGAAAACAGAAGCTAGCCTGAGGTTTGGGACCGATGGCACGGCAGGCCCACTCTGAGAGGCTGAATCGAGATCTCCTGCACTGAGGTCATTTCAGCTCTGCGACGTGCCTCAGGCTAGAGTTTTTGTCCAGCATGGCCTCTTGCTGAATGGTGTGGGGGCCTCATGAGGCCAGGAAGGTTTGCCTACGATGGGATTTGTGAACTACTCCAAACCTCAAGGTTTCCTTCTGCACGAAAGTCGAGTGCTATTGGATGGTTCCAGGAGGCCCCATACGGAAAGACTCGAGAGCAGGTGTCTAAGCATGGATGCCTGGGAACGCCACCTCATATTCCCACTCTTTAGTCAGGACAAGGCAGGCTCAATCTGCGGGCTCCTGGGTGAGCTACCCAGAGGGGAGAGTTGAAATGGACTCTCCTGAAGATGAGTCCTACTGTGGCTTGGTGGCCTGGGAGACCTTGGAATGTGGAAGTGTCTCAGGGACTCTGCAGGATTCTCCAACCTGAGGTGTTTGACACGGCTCCAACAAGGAAGCTTCCCATGTGGAGATGAGAGAAGTTCTGTTCAGTGCCTCAGGAAAGCCCCATATCCTGTTCTTCGAACCAAAGCCTCTGAGGAGTGACACCTGGAAAACATAGCAAGAGTTGAGATTAGGGCCTAAGGGCCTGTCGGGCTCAACCTTCTATCTCTGTTGACATCTGTGTGCATGCCTTCATGGAGGTAGCAGCTCAGCTTGTGTCCGAAGGCCCCTGTATGTGCAGGGAGGCTCCCGGTAATGGTATGTGCTCGGGGGCCTTGAGGTTTCTCATATTCTGGAGGTGTGTGGCCAAAGGAATGGACAGAGTTTCCCAGGAGAGAGCAGGCATGGTCCTGTGGTATGGCTCCAGAGGACCCAGCCTAGAGGCTGTGTTTGCCAGGGCTGTGGGGACAGATGTCTGAAAAAGCAAACTTGGCTCAGGTAGGGGCCAAGGTAATGGCAGGCCTGATCTCCAGTCCGAGAGGGGAGATCCTCTGGATATCAAAGGAGGGCAAGTGGGAGGCAGTCGCTCAGGCTTTTGTCTCTGGGTGTTGCGTTCACAGTGGCCGTTCAGGGTAGGGGTTGCTTCAGGGGCCGAGGAAGAGCCTTCCTCTCGGGGGATTGTCCAAGCTCCCAAGTGTTTGGGTTCATTCTGTGGGAAGGGAAGAGTACTGTTTTCTGCCACAGGGGACCCCCCAGGAGAGGGACTCTAGAGCACAGCAGTGGGTTCCCTCAACTGGAATACACACCATCTAGTTAGTCCTGCGTGCCTATGGGCATGGCAAGCCACATATGCGGGCTCTTGGTCGAATCACTGAGAGGGGTTACTTGAATAAGGTACTCACGCTGAGGGTCACAATGTGTGTTTGTGCCCAAGGCGGCCCTCACACATGGGCGTGGCCTCATGGGCCATGCCGTTTTCTCCTACACAGAAGGTTTGACTCACTGCCAGCAGCAAGGTTTCTTGCCATGGGGAAGGAGGGGTTCTGACTTGTGCATCAGGTTCCCCCCTGTGCAGGGATTGGAGATAAGGTCTAGGTTCTGATGACTGAAAACCCAGGTTGGGAATGGATGGTGGCCTAAGGCAGTGGCGGGTCCAATGTGCTGGGTGTGCAGCCAGCTGTGTCGGTGTCTGTTGGAAGGTCTGGGCTCAGGCTATTTGCGACAGAGCATCAGTGTTTAAGGTAGCCTATGCAATTGGGGTGTTGCCGAGGGCCAAGCAGTTTGATCCTCATTTGGGGTTTCTGGGCAGCACCATAGACAAAGTTTTTCTCCTGGGAGGCAGGCGGAGTGCTTCATTGTGGCCCCAGAATTCCTAGTAGGGAGGGTTTACAAGCCAGGAGTGTGAGGACGGAAGTCTAGGAACACAAGCTAAAGTGAGGATTGGAGCCAAGGGCAGAGCAGGCCCACTAGGCAGAGGCTGAATCAAAATCTCCTGCATCTGAAGTCAGGCTGAGGATCAGACGTTGGCTGAGGCTGGCGTATGTGTCCATGTTGGCACCTTCATGAAGCAGGGGCCTCATGAGGCCAAGGAAGTTTTCCCACGCTGAGTTTGGAGGTTGCCCCAAACCACGAGGTTTCCTTCTGTGGGACATTCGAGTCCTGTTGCATGGCTCCAGGACATACCATACGGAAGGACTGGAGAGCACGGTTCGAAGGATGGATCCCTGTACAGCATGCCTCGCATTCCCATTGGCCATTAGCCACAAGATATGTTTGATCTGCTGCCTCTGGGGCACGCTAACCAGGGGGCTGAGTTGAAATGGCCTCTCCTGAGGATGCGTCATAATGTGCGTTTGGGTCCATGGAAACCTTGGAATGTGCTGGTTGTTCAGTGGCCCTGCGGAACTCTCCTACCTGAAGGGTTTGATACATCCCCAGTAAGTAAGCTCCCCATGTGGAGACGAGAGAGGTTTGGTTTGGAGCCTCAGAAAAGCCCCGTGTGCTGGTCTACGAAAACAGACCTCTGAGGACGGACACATGGAAACCAAAGCTAAGGTTCAGATTAGGGCCTGGGGGCCTGTCCATTTCAACCTTCTGTCTCTGGGGACACTGTCTGAGAGTCTAAGTGGAGATAGTTGCTCCGCTGGTGTCAGAGAGCCCCTCTCAGTCCAGGGTGGCCTACACTATTGATGGCCTCAGGGGCCTTGGAGCTTTTCCCTAACCTGTAGGGTGGTGGTCAATGGATTGGGCACAATTTCCTTGGAGAGGGCAGGCACAATCTTTCGCTGTGGCTCCAGAGGCCCTAGCCTGGCGGTTGTATGGGTCCAGGCTGAGGGCACAGAAGTCTGAAAACACAAACTCAGTTTATGAGTGGCGCCTAGGGTATGGCAGGCCGGATGTACAGCCCGAGAGGGAGCTCCTGGGCCTCTGAAACAAGGGCGAGTGGGAGGCGTTCCTTCAGGCTTTTGTCTCTGGATGTTGTGTCCGAGATAGCCGTGGATTGGAGGGGTGGCCTCAGGGACTGTGGACGAGTATCCCTCTCTGGGGATTTGTCCCAGCTCCCAAGAGTTTGGGGTCATTTTGTGGGAAGGGTGGAAAAGTGTTGTCTGGCTCACGTGTCTCTCCAAAAAAGGGATTCCAGAGCAGAGCCCCAGGTACGGGCGGGGCGACTGGAAAACTCAAACACTGGTGAGGATTGGGTGCATAGGGGCTTGGCAAGCCCCATATGCGGGCTCTTGGCCCAGGCCCTGACAGGCCTTTCTTTGACATGGGGCTCATGCTGAGGGTCAGAGTGTGAATTTGTGCCCAAGCAGCACTCAAGTTTGGGCGTGGCATCAGGGACCAGGAAGGTTTCTCCCACCCTGAAGGTGTGACTCCATGCCAAGAGCAAGCTTTACAGCCACGGGGAAGGAGGAGTTCTGTGTTGTGCTTGCGATACCCAGCTGTGTGGAGAATTGATATAATGTCTAGGTTCAGATATCTGAAAACCAAGGTTAGGAAGAGGTGACGGCATAAGACCATGGCGTGTCCGAAGTGCTGGGTGTGCGGCCAGCTGTCTCCTTGTCTGTCTGGACGTCTGGCTTCAGGCTGTGTCAGACAGAGCATGAGTGCCTAGAGCAGCCTATCCAGTTCGGGTACCGTCGAGACCCGAGCAGGTTGATCCTCATCTGGGTTTTCTGGAGAGAGCCCCACAGGGAAACGTCTTTCTTCCCTTGGGCAGACCCTGGGCTGGGTTGTGGTTCTGGAGTTCCTAGTCCGGAGGGCTTGTTTGCCAGGAGTGTGAGGAAGGAAGTCTGAAAACACAAGCTAGCCTGAGGTTTGGGACCGATGGCACGGCAGGCCCACTCTGAGAGGCTGAATTGAGATCTCCTGCACTGAGGTCATTTCAACTCTGAGACGTGCCTCAGGCTAGAGTTTTTGTCCAGCATGGCCTCTTCCTGAATGGTGTGGGGGCCTCATGAGGCCAGGAAGGTTTGCCTACGATGGGATTTGTGAACTCCTCCAAACCTCAAGGTTTCCTTCTGCACGAAAGTCGAGTGCTATTGGATGGTTCCAGGAGGCCCCATACGGAAAGACTCGAGAGCAGGTGTCTAAGCATGGATGCCTGGGAACGCCACCTCATATTCCCACTCTTTAGTCAGGACAAGGCAGGCCCAATCTGCGGGCTCCTGGGTGAGCTACCCAGAGGGGAGAGTTGAAATGGACTCTCCTGAAGATGAGTCCTACTGTGGCTTGGTGGCCTGGGAGACCTTGGAATGTGGAGGTGGCTCAGGGACTCTGCAGGATTCTCCAACCTGAGGTGTTTGACACGGCTCCAACAAGGAAGCTTCCCATGTGGAGACGAGAGAAGTTCTCTTCAGTGCCTCAGGAAAGCCCCATATCCTGTTCTTCGAACCAAAGCCTCTGAGGAGTGACACCTGGAAAACAAAGCAAGAGTTGAGATTAGGGCCTAAGGGCCTGTCGGGCTCAACCTTCTATCTCTGTTGACATCTGTGTGCATGCCTTCATGGAGGTAGCAGCTCAGCTTGTGTCCGAAGGCCCCTGTATGTGCAGGGAGGCTCCCGGTAATGGTATGTGCTCGGGGGCCTTGAGGTTTCTCATATTCTGGAGGTGTGTGGCCAAAGGAATGGACAGAGTTTCCCAGGAGAGAGCAGGCATGGTCCTGTGGTATGGCTCCAGAGGACCCAGCCTAGAGGCTGTGTTTGCCAGGGCTGTGGGGACAGATGTCTGAAAAAGCAAACTTGGCTCAGGTAGGGGCCAAGGTAATGGCAGGCCTGATCTCCAGTCCGAGAGGGGAGATCCTCTGGATATCAAAGGAGGGCAAGTGGGAGGCAGTCGCTCAGGCTTTTGTCTCTGGGTGTTGCGTTCACAGTGGCCGTTCAGGGTAGGGGTTGCTTCAGGGGCCGAGGAAGAGCCTTCCTCTCGGGGGATTGTCCAAGCTCCCAAGTGTTTGGGTTCATTCTGTGGGAAGGGAAGAGTACTGTTTTCTGCCACAGGGGACCCCCCAGGAGAGGGACTCTAGAGCACAGCAGTGGGTTCCCTCAACTGGAATACACACCATCTAGTTAGTCCTGCGTGCCTATGGGCATGGCAAGCCACATATGCGGGCTCTTGGTCGAATCACTGAGAGGGGTTACTTGAATAAGGTACTCACGCTGAGGGTCACAATGTGTGTTTGTGCCCAAGGCGGCCCTCACACATGGGCGTGGCCTCATGGGCCATGCCGTTTTCTCCTACACAGAAGGTTTGACTCACTGCCAGCAGCAAGGTTTCTTGCCATGGGGAAGGAGGGGTTCTGACTTGTGCATCAGGTTCCCCCCTGTGCAGGGATTGGAGATAAGGTCTAGGTTCTGATGACTGAAAACCCAGTTTGGGAATGGATGGTGGCCTAAGGCAGTGGCGGGTCCAATGTGCTGGGTGTGCAGCCAGCTGTGTCGGTGTCTGTTGGAAGGTCTGGGCTCAGGCTATTTGCGACAGAGCATCAGTGTTTAAGGTAGCCTATGCAATTGGGGTGTTGCCGAGGGCCAAGCAGTTTGATCCTCATTTGGGGTTTCTGGGGAGCACCATAGACAAAGTTTTTCTCCTGGGAGGCAGGCGGAGTGCTTCATTGTGGCCCCAGAATTCCTAGTAGGGAGGGTTTACAAGCCAGGAGTGTGAGGACGGAAGTCTAGGAACACAAGCTAAAGTGAGGATTGGAGCCAAGGGCAGAGCAGGCCCACTAGGCAGAGGCTGAATCAAAATCTCCTGCATCTGAAGTCAGGCTGAGGATCAGACGTTGGCTGAGGCTGGCGTATGTGTCCATGTTGGCACCTTCATGAAGCAGGGGCCTCATGAGGCCAAGGAAGTTTTCCCACGCTGAGTTTGGAGGTTGCCCCAAACCACGAGGTTTCCTTCTGTGGGACATTCGAGTCCTGTTGCATGGCTCCAGGACATACCATACGGAAGGACTGGAGAGCACGGTTCGAAGGATGGATCCCTGTACAGCATGCCTCGCATTCCCATTGGCCATTAGCCACAAGATATGTTTGATCTGCTGCCTCTGGGGCACGCTAACCAGGGGGCTGAGTTGAAATGGCCTCTCCTGAGGATGCGTCATAATGTGCGTTTGGGTCCATGGAAACCTTGGAATGTGCTGGTTGTTCAGTGGCCCTGCGGAACTCTCCTACCTGAAGGGTTTGATACATCCCCAGTAAGTAAGCTCCCCATGTGGAGACGAGAGAGGTTTGGTTTGGAGCCTCAGAAAAGCCCCGTGTGCTGGTCTACGAAAACAGACCTCTGAGGACGGACACATGGAAACCAAAGCTAAGGTTCAGATTAGGGCCTGGGGGCCTGTCCATTTCAACCTTCTGTCTCTGGGGACACTGTCTGAGAGTCTAAGTGGAGATAGTTGCTCCGCTGGTGTCAGAGAGCCCCTCTTAGTCCAGGGTGGCCTACACTATTGATGGCCTCAGGGGCCTTGGAGCTTTTCCCTAACCTGTAGGGTGGTGGTCAATGGATTGGGCACAATTTCCTTGGAGAGGGCAGGCACAATCTTTCGCTGTGGCTCCAGAGGCCCTAGCCTGGCGGTTGTGTGGGTCCAGGCTGAGGGCACAGAAGTCTGAAAACACAAACTCAGTTTATGAGTGGCGCCTAGGGTATGGCAGGCCGGATGTACAGCCCGAGAGGGAGCTCCTGGGCCTCTGAAACAAGGGCGAGTGGGAGGCGTTCCTTCAGGCTTTTGTCTCTGGATGTTGTGTCCGAGATAGCCGTGGATTGGAGGGGTGGCCTCAGGGACTGTGGACGAGTATCCCTCTCTGGGGATTTGTCCCAGCTCCCAAGAGTTTGGGGTCATTTTGTGGGAAGGGTGGAAAAGTGTTGTCTGGCTCACGTGTCTCTCCAAGAAAGGGATTCCAGAGCAGAGCCCCAGGTACGGGCGGGGCGACTGGAAAACTCAAACACTGGTGAGGATTGGGTGCATAGGGGCTTGGCAAGCCCCATATGCGGGCTCTTGGCCCAGGCCCTGACAGGCCTTTCTTTGACATGGGGCTCATGCTGAGGGTCAGAGTGTGAATTTGTGCCCAAGCAGCACTCAAGTTTGGGCGTGGCATCAGGGACCAGGAAGGTTTCTCCCACCCTGAAGGTGTGACTCCATGCCAAGAGCAAGCTTTACAGCCACGGGGAAGGAGGAGTTCTGTGTTGTGCTTGCGATACCCAGCTGTGTGGAGAATTGATATAATGTCTAGGTTCAGATATCTGAAAACCAAGGTTAGGAAGAGGTGACGGCATAAGACCATGGCGTGTCCGAAGTGCTGGGTGTGCGGCCAGCTGTCTCCTTGTCTGTCTGGACGTCTGGCTTCAGGCTGTGTCAGACAGAGCATGAGTGCCTAGAGCAGCCTATCCAGTTCGGGTACCGTCGAGACCCGAGCAGGTTGATCCTCATCTGGGTTTTCTGGAGAGAGCCCCACAGGGAAACGTCTTTCTTCCCTTGGGCAGACCCTGGGCTGGGTTGTGGTTCTGGAGTTCCTAGTCCGGAGGGCTTGTTTGCCAGGAGTGTGAGGAAGGAAGTCTGAAAACACAAGCTAGCCTGAGGTTTGGGACCGATGGCACGGCAGGCCCACTCTGAGAGGCTGAATTGAGATCTCCTGCACTGAGGTCATTTCAACTCTGAGACGTGCCTCAGGCTAGAGTTTTTGTCCAGCATGGCCTCTTCCTGAATGGTGTGGGGGCCTCATGAGGCCAGGAAGGTTTGCCTACGATGGGATTTGTGAACTCCTCCAAACCTCAAGGTTTCCTTCTGCACGAAAGTCGAGTGCTATTGGATGGTTCCAGGAGGCCCCATACGGAAAGACTCGAGAGCAGGTGTCTAAGCATGGATGCCTGGGAACGCCACCTCATATTCCCACTCTTTAGTCAGGACAAGGCAGGCTCAATCTGCGGGCTCCTGGGTGAGCTACCCAGAGGGGAGAGTTGAAATGGACTCTCCTGAAGATGAGTCCTACTGTGGCTTGGTGGCCTGGGAGACCTTGGAATGTGGAGGTGGCTCAGGGACTCTGCAGGATTCTCCAACCTGAGGTGTTTGACACGGCTCCAACAAGGAAGCTTCCCATGTGGAGACGAGAGAAGTTCTCTTCAGTGCCTCAGGAAAGCCCCATATCCTGTTCTTCGAACCAAAGCCTCTGAGGAGTGACACCTGGAAAACAAAGCAAGAGTTGAGATTAGGGCCTAAGGGCCTGTCGGGCTCAACCTTCTATCTCTGTTGACATCTGTGTGCATGCCTTCATGGAGGTAGCAGCTCAGCTTGTGTCCGAAGGCCCCTGTGTGTGCAGGGAGGCTCCCGGTAATGGTATGTCCTCGGGGGCCTTGAGGTTTCTCATATTCTGGAGGTGTGTGGCCAAAGGAATGGACAGAGTTTCCCAGGAGAGAGCAGGCATGGTCCTGTGGTATGGCTCCAGAGGACCCAGCCTAGAGGCTGTGTTTGCCAGGGCTGTGGGGACAGATGTCCGAAAAAGCAAACTTGGCTCAGGTAGGGGCCAAGGTAATGGCAGGCCTGATCTCCAGTCCGAGAGGGGAGATCCTCTGGATATCAAAGGAGGGCAAGTGGGAGGCAGTCGCTCAGGCTTTTGTCTCTGGGTGTTGCGTTCACAGTGGCCGTTCAGGGTAGGGGTTGCTTCAGGGGCCGAGGAAGAGCCTTCCTCTCGGGGGATTGTCCAAGCTCCCAAGTGTTTGGGTTCATTCTGTGGGAAGGGAAGAGTACTGTTTTCTGCCACAGGGGACCCCCCAGGAGAGGGACTCTAGAGCACAGCAGTGGGTTCCCTCAACTGGAATACACACCATCTAGTTAGTCCTGCGTGCCTATGGGCATGGCAAGCCACATATGCGGGCTCTTGGTCGAATCACTGAGAGGGGTTACTTGAATAAGGTACTCACGCTGAGGGTCACAATGTGTGTTTGTGCCCAAGGCGGCCCTCACACATGGGCGTGGCCTCATGGGCCATGCCGTTTTCTCCTACACAGAAGGTTTGACTCACTGCCAGCAGCAAGGTTTCTTGCCATGGGGAAGGAGGGGTTCTGACTTGTGCATCAGGTTCCCCCCTGTGCAGGGATTGGAGATAAGGTCTAGGTTCTGATGACTGAAAACCCAGGTTGGGAATGGATGGTGGCCTAAGGCAGTGGCGGGTCCAATGTGCTGGGTGTGCAGCCAGCTGTGTCGGTGTCTGTTGGAAGGTCTGGGCTCAGGCTATTTGCGACAGAGCATCAGTGTTTAAGGTAGCCTATGCAATTGGGGTGTTGCCGAGGGCCAAGCAGTTTGATCCTCATTTGGGGTTTCTGGGCAGCACCATAGACAAAGTTTTTCTCCTGGGAGGCAGGCGGAGTGCTTCATTGTGGCCCCAGAATTCCTAGTAGGGAGGGTTTACAAGCCAGGAGTGTGAGGACGGAAGTCTAGGAACACAAGCTAAAGTGAGGATTGGAGCCAAGGGCAGAGCAGGCCCACTAGGCAGAGGCTGAATCAAAATCTCCTGCATCTGAAGTCAGGCTGAGGATCAGACGTTGGCTGAGGCTGGCGTATGTGTCCATGTTGGCACCTTCATGAAGCAGGGGCCTCATGAGGCCAAGGAAGTTTTCCCACGCTGAGTTTGGAGGTTGCCCCAAACCACGAGGTTTCCTTCTGTGGGACATTCGAGTCCTGTTGCATGGCTCCAGGACATACCATACGGAAGGACTGGAGAGCACGGTTCGAAGGATGGATCCCTGTACAGCATGCCTCGCATTCCCATTGGCCATTAGCCACAAGATATGTTTGATCTGCTGCCTCTGGGGCACGCTAACCAGGGGGCTGAGTTGAAATGGCCTCTCCTGAGGATGCGTCATAATGTGCGTTTGGGTCCATGGAAACCTTGGAATGTGCTGGTTGTTCAGTGGCCCTGCGGAACTCTCCTACCTGAAGGGTTTGATACATCCCCAGTAAGTAAGCTCCCCATGTGGAGACGAGAGAGGTTTGGTTTGGAGCCTCAGAAAAGCCCCGTGTGCTGGTCTACGAAAACAGACCTCTGAGGACGGACACATGGAAACCAAAGCTAAGGTTCAGATTAGGGCCTGGGGGCCTGTCCATTTCAACCTTCTGTCTCTGGGGACACTGTCTGAGAGTCTAAGTGGAGATAGTTGCTCCGCTGGTGTCAGAGAGCCCCTCTCAGTCCAGGGTGGCCTACACTATTGATGGCCTCAGGGGCCTTGGAGCTTTTCCCTAACCTGTAGGGTGGTGGTCAATGGATTGGGCACAATTTCCTTGGAGAGGGCAGGCACAATCTTTCGCTGTGGCTCCAGAGGCCCTAGCCTGGCGGTTGTGTGGGTCCAGGCTGAGGGCACAGAAGTCTGAAAACACAAACTCAGTTTATGAGTGGCGCCTAGGGTATGGCAGGCCGGATGTACAGCCCGAGAGGGAGCTCCTGGGCCTCTGAAACAAGGGCGAGTGGGAGGCGTTCCTTCAGGCTTTTGTCTCTGGATGTTGTGTCCGAGATAGCCGTGGATTGGAGGGGTGGCCTCAGGGACTGTGGACGAGTATCCCTCTCTGGGGATTTGTCCCAGCTCCCAAGAGTTTGGGGTCATTTTGTGGGAAGGGTGGAAAAGTGTTGTCTGGCTCACGTGTCTCTCCAAGAAAGGGATTCCAGAGCAGAGCCCCAGGTACGGGCGGGGCGACTGGAAAACTCAAACACTGGTGAGGATTGGGTGCATAGGGGCTTGGCAAGCCCCATATGCGGGCTCTTGGCCCAGGCCCTGACAGGCCTTTCTTTGACATGGGGCTCATGCTGAGGGTCAGAGTGTGAATTTGTGCCCAAGCAGCACTCAAGTTTGGGCGTGGCATCAGGGACCAGGAAGGTTTCTCCCACCCTGAAGGTGTGACTCCATGCCAAGAGCAAGCTTTACAGCCACGGGGAAGGAGGAGTTCTGTGTTGTGCTTGCGATACCCAGCTGTGTGGAGAATTGATATAATGTCTAGGTTCAGATATCTGAAAACCAAGGTTAGGAAGAGGTGACGGCATAAGACCATGGCGTGTCCGAAGTGCTGGGTGTGCGGCCAGCTGTCTCCTTGTCTGTCTGGACGTCTGGCTTCAGGCTGTGTCAGACAGAGCATGAGTGCCTAGAGCAGCCTATCCAGTTCGGGTACCGTCGAGACCCGAGCAGGTTGATCCTCATCTGGGTTTTCTGGAGAGAGCCCCACAGGGAAACGTCTTTCTTCCCTTGGGCAGACCCTGGGCTGGGTTGTGGTTCTGGAGTTCCTAGTCCGGAGGGCTTGTTTGCCAGGAGTGTGAGGAAGGAAGTCTGAAAACACAAGCTAGCCTGAGGTTTGGGACCGATGGCACGGCAGGCCCACTCTGAGAGGCTGAATTGAGATCTCCTGCACTGAGGTCATTTCAACTCTGAGACGTGCCTCAGGCTAGAGTTTTTGTCCAGCATGGCCTCTTCCTGAATGGTGTGGGGGCCTCATGAGGCCAGGAAGGTTTGCCTACGATGGGATTTGTGAACTCCTCCAAACCTCAAGGTTTCCTTCTGCACGAAAGTCGAGTGCTATTGGATGGTTCCAGGAGGCCCCATACGGAAAGACTCGAGAGCAGGTGTCTAAGCATGGATGCCTGGGAACGCCACCTCATATTCCCACTCTTTAGTCAGGACAAGGCAGGCTCAATCTGCGGGCTCCTGGGTGAGCTACCCAGAGGGGAGAGTTGAAATGGACTCTCCTGAAGATGAGTCCTACTGTGGCTTGGTGGCCTGGGAGACCTTGGAATGTGGAGGTGGCTCAGGGACTCTGCAGGATTCTCCAACCTGAGGTGTTTGACACGGCTCCAACAAGGAAGCTTCCCATGTGGAGACGAGAGAAGTTCTCTTCAGTGCCTCAGGAAAGCCCCATATCCTGTTCTTCGAACCAAAGCCTCTGAGGAGTGACACCTGGAAAACAAAGCAAGAGTTGAGATTAGGGCCTAAGGGCCTGTCGGGCTCAACCTTCTATCTCTGTTGACATCTGTGTGCATGCCTTCATGGAGGTAGCAGCTCAGCTTGTGTCCGAAGGCCCCTGTGTGTGCAGGGAGGCTCCCGGTAATGGTATGTCCTCGGGGGCCTTGAGGTTTCTCATATTCTGGAGGTGTGTGGCCAAAGGAATGGACAGAGTTTCCCAGGAGAGAGCAGGCATGGTCCTGTGGTATGGCTCCAGAGGACCCAGCCTAGAGGCTGTGTTTGCCAGGGCTGTGGGGACAGATGTCCGAAAAAGCAAACTTGGCTCAGGTAGGGGCCAAGGTAATGGCAGGCCTGATCTCCAGTCCGAGAGGGGAGATCCTCTGGATATCAAAGGAGGGCAAGTGGGAGGCAGTCGCTCAGGCTTTTGTCTCTGGGTGTTGCGTTCACAGTGGCCGTTCAGGGTAGGGGTTGCTTCAGGGGCCGAGGAAGAGCCTTCCTCTCGGGAGATTGTCCAAGCTCCCAAGTGTTTGGGTTCATTCTGTGGGAAGGGAGGAGTACTGATTTCTGCCACAGGGGACCCCCCAGGAGAGGGACTCTAGAGCACAGCAGTGGGTTCCCTCAACTGGAATACACACCATCTAGTTAGTCCTGCGTTCCTATGGGCATGGCAAGCCACATATGCGGGCTCTTGGTCCAATCACTGAGAGGCGTTACTTGAATAAGGTACTCACGCTGAGGGTCACAATGTGTGTTTGTGCCCAAGGCGGCCCTCACACATGGGCGTGGCCTCATGGGCCATGCCGTTTTCTCCTACACTGAAGGTTTGACTCACTGCCAGCAGCAAGGTTTCTTGCCATGGGGAAGGAGGGGTTCTGACTTGTGCATCAGGTTCCCCCCTGTGCAGGGATTGGAGATAAGGTCTAGGTTCTGATGACTGAAAACCCAGGTTGGGAATGGATGGTGGCCTAAGGCAGTGGCGGGTCCAATGTGCTGGGTGTGCAGCCAGCTGTGTCGGTGTCTGTTGGAAGGTCTGGGCTCAGGCTATTTGCGACAGAGCATCAGTGTTTAAGGTAGCCTATGCAATTGGGGTGTTGCCGAGGGCCAAGCAGTTTGATCCTCATTTGGGGTTTCTGGGCAGCACCATAGACAAAGTTTTTCTCCTGGGAGGCAGGCGGAGTGCTTCATTGTGGCCCCAGAATTCCCAGTAGGCCGGGTTTGTGGGCCAGGAGTGTGAGGACGGAAGTCTAGGAACACAAGCTAAAGTGAGGATTGGAGCCAAGGGCAGAGCAGGCCCACTAGGCAGAGGCTGAATCAAAATCTCCTGCATCTGATGTCAGGCTGAGGATCAGACGTTGGCTGAGGCTGGAGTATGTGTCCATGTTGGCACCTTCATGAAGCGGGGGCCTCATGAGGCCAAGGAAGTTTTCCCACGCTGAGTTTGGAGGTTGCCCCAAACCACCAGGTTTCCTTCTGTGGGACATTCGAGTCCTGTTGCATGGCTCCAGGACATACCATACGGAAGGACTGGAGAGCACGGTTCGAAGGATGGATCCCTGTACAGCATGCCTCGCATTCCCATTGGCCATTAGCCACAAGATATGTTTGATCTGCTGCCTCTGGGGCACGCTAACCAGGGGGCTGAGTTGAAATGGCCTCTCCTGAGGATGCGTCATAATGTGCGTTTGGGTCCATGGAAACCTTGGAATGTGCTGGTTGTTCAGTGGCCCTGCGGAACTCTCCTACCTGAAGGGTTTGATACATCCCCAGTAAGTAAGCTCCCCATGTGGAGACGAGAGAGGTTTGGTTTGGAGCCTCAGAAAAGCCCCGTGTGCTGGTCTACGAAAACAGACCTCTGAGGACGGACACATGGAAACCAAAGCTAAGGTTCAGATTAGGGCCTGGGGGCCTGTCCATTTCAACCTTCTGTCTCTGGGGACACTGTCTGAGAGTCTAAGTGGAGATAGTTGCTCCGCTGGTGTCAGAGAGCCCCTCTTAGTCCAGGGTGGCCTACACTATTGATGGCCTCAGGGGCCTTGGAGCTTTTCCCTAAACTGTAGGTTTGTGGTCAATGGATTGGGCACAATTTCCTTGGAGAGGGCAGGCACAATCTTTCGCTGTGGCTCCAGAGGCCCTAGCCTGGCGGTTGTGTGGGTCCAGGCTGAGGGCACAGAAGTCTGAAAACACAAACTCAGCTTATGAGTGGCGCGTAGGGTATGGCAGGCCGGATGTACAGCCCGAGAGGGAGCTCCTCGGCCTCTGAAACAAGGGCGAGTGGGAGGCGTTCCTTCAGGCTTTTGTCTCTGGATGTTGTGTCCGAGATAGCCGTGGATTGGAGGGGTGGCCTCAGGGACTGTGGACGAGTATCCCTCTCTGGGGATTTGTCCCAGCTACCAAGAGTTTGGGGTCATTTTGTGGGAAGGGTGGAAAAGTGTTGTCTGGCTCACGTGTCTCTCCAAGAAAGGGATTCCAGAGCAGAGCCCCAGGTACGGGCGGGGCGACTGGAAAACTCAAACACTGGTGAGGATTGGGTGCATAGGGGCTTGGCAAGCCCCATATGCGGGCTCTTGGCCCAGGCCCTGACAGGCCTTTCTTTGACATGGGGCTCATGCTGAGGGTCAGAGTGTGAATTTGTGCCCAAGCAGCACTCAAGTTTGGGCGTGGCATCAGGGACCAGGAAGGTTTCTCCCACCCTGAAGGTGTGACTCCATGCCAAGAGCAAGCTTTACAGCCACGGGGAAGGAGGAGTTCTGTGTTGTGCTTGCGATACCCAGCTGTGTGGAGAATTGATATAATGTCTAGGTTCAGATATCTGAAAACCAAGGTTAGGAAGAGGTGACGGCATAAGACCATGGCGTGTCCGAAGTGCTGGGTGTGCGGCCAGCTGTCTCCTTGTCTGTCTGGACGTCTGGCTTCAGGCTGTGTCAGACAGAGCATGAGTGCCTAGAGCAGCCTATCCAGTTCGGGTACCGTCGAGGCCCGAGCAGGTTGATCCTCATCTGGGTTTTCTGGAGAGAGCCCCACAGGGAAACGTTTTTCTTCCCTTGGGCAGACCCTGGGCTGGGTTGTGGTTCTGGAGTTCCTAGTCCGGAGGGCTTGTTTGCCAGGAGTGTGAGGAAGGAAGTCTGAAAACACAAGCTAGCGTGAGGTTTGGGACCGATGGCACGGCAGGCCCACTCTGAGAGGCTGAATCGAGATCTCCTGCACTGAGGTCATTTCAACTCTGAGACGTGCCTCAGGCTAGAGTTTTTGTCCAGCATGGCCTCTTCCTGAATGGTGTGGGGGCCTCATGAGGCCAGGAAGGTTTGCGTACGATGGGATTTGTGAACTCCTCCAAACCTCAAGGTTTCCTTCTGCACGAAAGTCGAGTGCTATTGGATGGTTCCAGGAGGCCCCATACGGAAAGACTCGAGAGCAGGTGTCTAAGCATGGATGCCTGGGAATGCCACCTCATATTCCCACTCTTTAGTCAGTTCAAGGCAGGCTCAATCTGCGGGCTCCTGGGTGAGCTACCCAGAGGGGAGAGTTGAAATGGACTCTCCTGAAGATGAGTCCTACTGTGGCTTGGTGGCCTGGGAGACCTTGGAATGTGGAAGTGGCTCAGGGACTCTGCCGGATTCTCCAACCTGAGGTGTTTGATACGGCTCCAACAAGGAAGCTTCCCATGTGGAGACGAGAGAAGTTCTGTTCAGTGCCTCAGGAAAGCCCCATATCCTGTTCTTCGAACCAAAGCCTCTGAGGAGTGACACCTGGAAAACAAAGCAAGAGTTGAGATTAGGGCCTAAGGGCCTGTCGGGCTCAACCTTCTATCTCTGTTGACATCTGTGTGCATGCCTTCATGGAGGTAGCAGCTCCGCTTGTGTCCGAAGGCCCCTGTGTGTGCACTGAGGCTCCCGGTAATGGTATGTCCTCGGGGGTCTTGAGGTTTCTCATATTCTGGAGGTGTGTGGCCAAAGGAATGGACAGAGTTTCCCAGGAGAGAGCAGGCATGGTCCTGTGGTATGGCTCCAGAGGACCCAGCCTAGAGGCTGTGTTTGCCAGGGCTGTGGGGACAGATGTCTGAAAAAGCAAACTTGGCTCAGGTAGGGGCCAAGGTAATGGCAGGCCTGATCTCCAGTCCGAGAGGGGAGATCCTCTGGATATCAAAGGAGGGCAAGTGGGAGGCAGTCGCTCAGGCTTTTGTCTCTGGGTGTTGCGTTCACAGTGGCCGTTCAGGGTAGGGGTTGCTTCAGGGGCCGAGGAAGAGCCTTCCTCTCGGGGGATTGTCCAAGCTCCCAAGTGTTTGGGTTCATTCTGTGGGAAGGGAAGAGTACTGTTTTCTGCCACAGGGGACCCCCCAGGAGAGGGACTCTAGAGCACAGCAGTGGGTTCCCTCAACTGGAATACACAACATCTAGTTAGTCCTGCGTGCCTATGGGCATGGCAAGCCACATATGCGGGCTCTTGGTCCAATCACTGAGAGGCGTTACTTGAATAAGGTACTCACGCTGAGGGTCACAATGTGTGTTTGTGCCCAAGGCGGCCCTCACACTTGGGCGTGGCCTCGTGGGCCATGCCGTTTTCTCCTACACTGAAGGTTTGACTCACTGCCAGCAGCAAGGTTTCTTGCCATGGGGAAGGAGGGGTTCTGACTTGTGCATCAGGTTCCCCCCTGTGCAGGGATTGGAGATAAGGTCTAGGTTCTGATGACTGAAAACGCAGGTTGGGAATGAATGGTGGCCTAAGGCAGTGGCGGGTCCAATGTGCTGGGTGTGCAGCCAGCTGTGTCGGTGTCTGTTGGAAGGTCTGGGCTCAGGCTATTTGCGACAGAGCATCAGTGTTTAAGGTAGCCTATGCAATTGGGGTGTTGCCGAGGGCCAAGCAGTTTGATCCTCATTTGGGGTTTCTGGGCAGCACCATAGACAAAGTTTTTCTCCTGGGAGGCAGGCGGAGTGCTTCATTGTGGCCCCAGAATTCCTAGTAGGGAGGGTTTGCGGGCCAGGAGTGTGAGGACGGAAGTCTAGGAACACAAGCTAAAGTGAGGATTGGAGCCAAGGGCAGAGCAGGCCCACTAGGCAGACGCTGAATCAAAATCTCCTGCATCTGATGTCAGGCTGAGGATCAGACGTTGGCTGAGGCTGGAGTATGTGTCCATGTTGGCACCTTCATGAAGCGGGGGCCTCATGAGGCCAAGGAAGTTTTCCCACGCTGAGTTTGGAGGTTGCCCCAAACCACCAGGTTTCCTTCTGTGGGACATTCGAGTCCTGTTGCATGGCTCCAGGACATACCATACGGAAGGACTGGAGAGCACGGTTCGAAGGATGGATCCCTGTACAGCATGCCTCGCATTCCCATTGGCCATTAGCCACAAGATATGTTTGATCTGCTGCCTCTGGGGCACGCTAACCAGGGGGCTGAGTTGAAATGGCCTCTCCTG
This sequence comes from Mustela nivalis, assembly GCF_964662115.1. Lineage (NCBI taxonomy): Eukaryota > Metazoa > Chordata > Mammalia > Carnivora > Mustelidae > Mustela > Mustela nivalis. The sequence continues at coordinate 34,788 of NW_028135756.1, read as the reverse complement.
AGGATGCGTCATAATGTGCGTTTGGGTCCATGGAAACCTTGGAATGTGCTGGTTGTTCAGTGGCCCTGCGGAACTCTCCTACCTGAAGGGTTTGATACATCCCCAGTAAGTAAGCTCCCCATGTGGAGACGAGAGAGGTTTGGGTTGGAGCCTCAGAAAAGCCCCGTGTGCTGGTCTACGAAAACAGACCTCTGAGGACGGACACATGGAAACCAAAGCTAAGGTTCAGATTAGGGCCTGGGGGCCTGTCCATTTCAACCTTCTGTCTCTGGGGACACTGTCTGAGAGTCTAAGTGGAGATAGTTGCTCCGCTGGTGTCAGAGAGCCCCTCTTAGTCCAGGGTGGCCTACACTATTGATGGCCTCAGGGGCCTTGGAGCTTTTCCCTAAACTGTAGGGTTGTGGTCAATGGATTGGGCACAATTTCCTTGGAGAGGGCAGGCACAATCTTTCGCTGTGGCTCCAGAGGCCCTAGCCTGGCGGTAGTGTGGGTCCAGGCTGAGGGCACAGAAGTCTGAAAACACAAACTCAGCTTATGAGTGGCGCTTAGGGTATGGCCGGCCGGATGTACAGCCCGAGAGGGAGCTCCTGGGCCTCTGAAACAAGGGCGAATGGGAGGCGTTCCTTCAGGCTTTTGTCTCTGGATGTTGTGTCCGAGATAGCCGTGGATTGGAGGGGTGGCCTCAGGGACTGTGGACGAGTATCCCTCTCTGGGGATTTGTCCCAGCTCCCAAGAGTTTGGGGTCATTTTGTGGGAAGGGTGGAGTCGTGTTGTCTGGCTCACGTGTCTCTCCAAGAAAGGGATTCCAGAGCAGAGCCCCAGGTACAGGCGGGGCGACTGGAAAACTCAAACACTGGTGAGGATTGGGTGCATAGGGGCTTGGCAAGCCCCATATGCGGGCTCTTGGCCCAGGCCCTGACAGGCCTTTCTTTGACATGGGGCTCATGCTGAGGGTCAGAGTGTGAATTTGTGCCCAAGCAGCACTCAAGTTTGGGCGTGGCATCAGGGACCAGGAAGGTTTCTCCCACCCTGAAGGTGTGACTCCATGCCAAGAGCAAGCTTTACAGCCACGGGGAAGGAGGAGTTCTGTGTTGTGCTTGCGATACCCAGCTGTGTGGAGAATTGATATAATGTCTAGGTTCAGATATCTGAAAACCAAGGTTAGGAAGAGGTGACGGCATAAGACCATGGCGTGTCCGAAGTGCTGGGTGTGCGGCCAGCTGTCTCCTTGTCTGTCTGGACGTCTGGCTTCAGGCTGTGTCAGACAGAGCATGAGTGCCTAGAGCAGCCTATCCAGTTCGGGTACCGTCGAGGCCCGAGCAGGTTGATCCTCATCTGGGTTTTCTGGAGAGAGCCCCACAGGGAAACGTTTTTCTTCCTTTGGGCAGACCCTGGGCTGGGTTGTGGTTCTGGAGTTCCTAGTCCGGAGGGCTTGTTTGCCAGGAGTGTGAGGAAGGAAGTCTGAAAACACAAGCTAGCGTGAGGTTTGGGACCGATGGCACGGCAGGCCCACTCTGAGAGGCTGAATCGAGATCTCCTGCACTGAGGTCATTTCAACTCTGAGACGTGCCTCAGGCTAGAGTTTTTGTCCAGCATGGCCTCTTCCTGAATGGTGTGGGGGCCTCATGAGGCCAGGAAGGTTTGCCTACGATGGGATTTGTGAACTACTCCAAACCTCAAGGTTTCCTTCTGCACGAAAGTCGAGTGCTATTGGATGGTTCCAGGAGGCCCCATACGGAAAGACTCGAGAGCAGGTGTCTAAGCATGGATGCCTGGGAATGCCACCTCATATTCCCACTCTTTAGTCAGGACAAGGCAGGCTCAATCTGCGGGCTCCTGGGTGAGCTACCCAGAGGGGAGAGTTGAAATGGACTCTCCTGAAGATGATTCCTACTGTGGCTTGGTGGCCTGGGAGACCTTGGAATGTGGAGGTGGCTCAGGGACTCTGCAGGATTCTCCAACCTGAGGTGTTTGACACGGCACCAACAAGGAAGCTTCCCATGTGGAGACGAGAGAAGTTCTGTTCAGTGCCTCAGGAAAGCCCCATATCCTGTTCTTCGAACCAAAGCCTCTGAGGAGTGACACCTGGAAAACAAAGCAAGAGTTGAGATTAGGGCCTAAGGGCCTGTCGGGCTCAACCTTCTATCTCTGTTGACATCTGTGTGCATGCCTTCATGGAGGTAGCAGCTCAGCTTGTGTCCGAAGGCCCCTGTGTGTGCAGGGAGGCTCCCGGTAATGGTATGTCCTCGGGGGCCTTGAGGTTTCTCATATTCTGGAGGTGTGTGGCCAAAGGAATGGACAGAGTTTCCCAGGAGAGAGCAGGCATGGTCCTGTGGTATGGCTCCAGAGGACCCAGCCTAGAGGCTATGTTTGCCAGGGCTGTGGGGACAGATGTCTGAAAAAGCAAACTTGGCTCAGGTAGGGGCCAAGGTAATGGCAGGCCTGATCTCCAGTCCGAGAGGGGAGATCCTCTGGATATCAAAGGAGGGCAAGTGGGAGGCAGTCGCTCAGGCTTTTGTCTCTGGGTGTTGCGTTCACAGTGGCCGTTCAGGGTAGGGGTTGCTTCAGGGGCCGAGGAAGAGCCTTCATCTCGGGGGATTGTCCAAGCTCCCAAGCCTTCCTCTCGGGGGATTGGGTTCATGCTGTGGGAAGGGAAGAGTACTGTTTTCTGCCACAGGGGACCCCCCAGGAGAGGGACTCTAGAGCACAGCAGTGGGTTCCCTCAACTGGAATACACACCATCTAGTTAGTCCTGCGTGCCTATGGGCATGGCAAGCCACATATGCGGGCTCTTGGTCCAATCACTGAGAGGCGTTACTTGAATAAGGTACTCACGCTGAGGGTCACAATGTGTGTTTGTGCCCAAGGCGGCCCTCACACATGGGCGTGGCCTCATGGGCCATGCCGTTTTCTCCTACACTGAAGGTTTGACTCACTGCCAGCAGCAAGGTTTCTTGCCATGGGGAAGGAGGGGTTCTGACTTGAGCATCAGGTTCCCCCCTGTGCAGGGATTGGAGATAAGGTCTAGGTTCTGATGACTGAAAACCCAGGTTGGGAATGGATGGTGGCCTAAGGCAGTGGCGGGTCCAATGTGCTGGGTGTGCAGCCAGCTGTGTCGGTGTCTGTTGGAAGGTCTGGGCTCAGGCTATTTGTGACAGAGCATCAGTGTTTAAGGTAGCCTATGCAATTGGGGTGTTGCCGAGGGCCAAGCAGTTTGATCCTCATTTGGGGTTTCTGGGCAGCACCATAGACAAAGTTTTTCTCCTGGGAGGCAGGCGGAGTGCTTCATTGTGGCCCCAGAATTCCCAGAAGGGAGGGTTTGTGGGCCAGGAGTGTGAGGACGGAAGTCTAGGAACACAAGCTAAAGTGAGGATTGGAGCCAAGGGCAGAGCAGGCCCTCTAGGCAGAGGCTGAATCAAAATCTCCTGCATCTGAAGTCAGGCTGAGGATCAGACGTTGGCTGAGGCTGGAGTATGTGTCCATGATGGCACCTTCATGAAGCGGGGGCCTCATGAGGCCAAGGAAGTTTTCCCACGCTGAGTTTGGAGGTTGCCCCAAACCACCAGGTTTCCTTCTGTGGGACATTCGAGTCCTGTTGCATGGCTCCAGGACATACCATACGGAAGGACTGGAGAGCACGGTTCGAAGGATGGATCCCTGTACAGCATGCCTCGCATTCCCATTGGCCATTAGCCACAAGATATGTTTGATCTGCTGCCTCTGGGGCACGCTAACCAGGGGGCTGAGTTGAAATGGCCTCTCCTGAGGATGCGTCATAATGTGCGTTTGGGTCCATGGAAACCTTGGAATGTGCTGGTTGTTCAGTGGCCCTGCGGAACTCTCCTACCTGAAGGGTTTGATACATCCCCAGTAAGTAAGCTCCCCATGTGGAGACGAGAGAGGTTTGGTTTGGAGCCTCAGAAAAGCCCCGTGTGCTGGTCTACGAAAACAGACCTCTGAGGACGGACACATGGAAACCAAAGCTAAGGTTCAGATTAGGGCCTGGGGGCCTGTCCATTTCAACCTTCTGTCTCTGGGGACACTGTCTGAGAGTCTAAGTGGAGATAGTTGCTCCGCTGGTGTCAGAGAGCCCCTCTTAGTCCAGGGTGGCCTACACTATTGATGGCCTCAGGGGCCTTGGAGCTTTTCCCTAACCTGTAGGGTTGTGGTCAATGGATTGGGCACAATTTCCTTGGAGAGGGCAGGCACAATCTTTCGCTGTGGCTCCAGAGGCCCTAGCCTGGCGGTTGTGTGGGTCCAGGCTGAGGGCACAGAAGTCTGAAAACACAAACTCAGCTTATGAGTGGCGCCTAGGGTATGGCAGGCCGGATGTACAGCCCGAGAGGGAGCTCCTGGGCCTCTGAAACAAGGGCGAGTGGGAGGCGTTCCTTCAGGCTTTTGTCTCTGGATGTTGTGTCCGAGATAGCCGTGGATTGGAGGGGTGGCCTCAGGGACTGTGGACGAGTATCCCTCTCTGGGGATTTGTCCCAGCTCCCAAGAGTTTGGGGTCATTTTGTGGGAAGGGTGGAAAAGTGTTGTCTGGCTCACGTGTCTCTCCAAGAAAGGGATTCCAGAGCAGAGCCCCAGGTACGGGCGGGGCGACTGGAAAACTCAAACACTGGTGAGGATTGGGTGCATAGGGGCTTGGCAAGCCCCATATGCGGGCTCTTGGCCCAGGCCCTGACAGGCCTTTCTTTGACATGGGGCTCATGCTGAGGGTCAGAGTGTGAATTTGTGCCCAAGCAGCACTCAAGTTTGGGCGTGGCATCAGGGACCAGGAAGGTTTCTCCCACCCTGAAGGTGTGACTCCATGCCAAGAGCAAGCTTTACAGCCACGGGGAAGGAGGAGTTCTGTGTTGTGCTTGCGATACCCAGCTGTGTGGAGAATTGATATAATGTCTAGGTTCAGATATCTGAAAACCAAGGTTAGGAAGAGGTGACGGCATAAGCCCATGGCGTGTCCGAAGTGCTGGGTGTGCGGCCAGCTGTCTCCTTGTCTGTCTGGACGTCTGGCTTCAGGCTGTGTCAGACAGAGCATGAGTGCCTAGAGCAGCCTATCCAGTTCGGGTACCGTCGAGGCCCGAGCAGGTTGATCCTCATCTGGGTTTTCTGGAGAGAGCCCCACAGGGAAACGTTTTTCTTCCCTTGGGCAGACCCTGGGCTGGGTTGTGGTTCTGGAGTTCCTAGTCCTGAGGGCTTTTTTGCCAGGAGTGTGAGGAAGGAAGTCTGAAAACACAAGCTAGCGTGAGGTTTGGGACCGATGGCACGGCAGGCCCACTCTGAGAGGCTGAATCGAGATCTCCTGCACTGAGGTCATTTCAACTCTGAGACGTGCCTCAGGCTAGAGTTTTTGTCCAGCATGGCCTCTTCCTGAATGGTGTGGGGGCCTCATGAGGCCAGGAAGGTTTGCCTACGATGGGATTTGTGAACTACTCCAAACCTCAAGGTTTCCTTCTGCACGAAAGTCGAGTGCTATTGGATGGTTCCAGGAGGCCCCATACGGAAAGACTCGAGAGCAGGTGTCTAAGCATGGATGCCTGGGAACGCCACCTCATATTCCCACTCTTTAGTCAGGACAAGGCAGGCTCAATCTGCGGGCTCCTGGGTGAGCTACCCAGAGGGGAGAGTTGAAATGGACTCTCCTGAAGATGAGTCCTACTGTGGCTTGTTGGCCTGGGAGACCGTGGAATGTGGAGGTGGCTCAGGGACTCTGCAGGATTCTCCAACCTGAGGTGTTTGACACGGCTCCAACAAGGAAGCTTCCCATGTGGAGACGAGAGAAGTTCTGTTCAGTGCCTCAGGAAAGCCCCATATCCTGTTCTTCGAACCAAAGCCTCTGAGGAGTGACACCTGGAAAACATAGCAAGAGTTGAGATTAGGGCCTAAGGGCCTGTCGGGCTCAACCTTCTATCTCTGTTGACATCTGTGTGCATGCCTTCATGGAGGTAGCAGCTCAGCTTGTGTCCGAAGGCCCCTGTGTGTGCAGGGAGGCTCCCGGTAATGGTATGTCCTCGGGGGCCTTGAGGTTTCTCATATTCTGGAGGTGTGTGGCCAAAGGAATGGACAGAGTTTCCCAGGAGAGAGCAGGCATGGTCCTGTGGTATGGCTCCAGAGGACCCAGCCTAGAGGCTGTGTTTGCCAGGGCTGTGGGGACAGATGTCTGAAAAAGCAAACTTGGCTCAGGTAGGGGCCAAGGTAATGGCAGGCCTGATCTCCAGTCCGAGAGGGGAGATCCTCTGGATATCAAAGGAGGGCAAGTGGGAGGCAGTCGCTCAGGCTTTTGTCTCTGGGTGTTGCGTTCACAGTGGCCGTTCAGGGTAGGGGTTGCTTCAGGGGCCGAGGAAGAGCCTTCCTCTCGGGGGATTGTCCAAGCTCCCAAGCCTTCCTCTCGGTGGATTGGATTCATTCTGTGGGAAGGGAAGAGTACTGTTTTCTGCCACAGGGGACCCCCCAGGAGAGGGACTCTAGAGCACAGCAGTGGGTTCCCTCAACTGGAATACACACCATCTAGTTAGTCCTGCGTGCCTATGGGCATGGCAAGCCACATATGCGGGCTCTTGGTCCAATCACTGAGAGGCGTTACTTGAATAAGGTACTCACACTGAGGGTCACAATGTGTGTTTGTGCCCAAGGCGGCCCTCACACATGGGCGTGGCCTCATGGGCCATGCCGTTTTCTCCTACACTGAAGGTTGACTCACTGCCAGCAGCAAGGTTTCTTGCCATGGGGAAGGAGGGGTTCTGACTTGTGCATCAGGTTCCCCCCTGTGCAGGGATTGGAGATAAGGTCTAGGTTCTGATGACTGAAAACCCAGGTTGGGAATGGATGGTGGCCTAAGGCAGTGGCGGGTCCAATGTGCTGGGTGTGCAGCCAGCTGTGTCGGTGTCTGTTGGAAGGTCTGGGCTCAGGCTATTTGCGACAGAGCATCAGTGTTTAAGGTAGCCTATGCAATTGGGGTGTTGCCGAGGGCCAAGCAGTTTGATCCTCATTTGGGGTTTCTGGGCAGCACCATAGACAAAGTTTTTCTCCTGGGAGTCAGGCGGAGTGCTTCATTGTGGCCCCAGAATTCCCAGTAGGGAGGGTTTGTGGGCCAGGAGTGTGAGGACGGAAGTCTAGGAACACAAGCTAAAGTGAGGATTGGAGCCAAGGGCAGAGCAGGCCCACTAGGCAGAGGCTGAATCAAAATCTCCTGCATCTGAAGTCAGGCTGAGGATCAGACGTTGGCTGAGGCTGGAGTATGTGTCCATATTGGCAACTTCATGAAGCGGGGGCCTCATGAGGCCAAGGAAGTTTTCCCACGCTGAGTTTGGAGGTTGCCCCAAACCACCAGGTTTCCTTCTGTGGGACATTCGAGTCCTGTTGCATGGCTCCAGGACATACCATACGGAAGGACTGGAGAGCACGGTTCGAAGGATGGATCCCTGTACAGCATGCCTCGCATTCCCATTGGCCATTAGCCACAAGATATGTTTGATCTGCTGCCTCTGGGGCACGCTAACCAGGGGGCTGAGTTGAAATGGCCTCTCCTGAGGATGCGTCATAATGTGCGTTTGGGTCCATGGAAACCTTGGAATGTGCTGGTTGTTCAGTGGCCCTGCGGAACTCTCCTACCTGAAGGGTTTGATACATCCCCAGTAAGTAAGCTCCCCATGTGGAGGCGAGAGAGGTTTGGTTTGGTGCCTCAGAAAAGCCCCGTGTGCTGGTCTACGAAAACAGACCTCTGAGGACGGACACATGGAAACCAGAGCTAAGGTTCAGATTAGGGCCTGGGGGCCTGTCCATTTCAACCTTCTGTCTCTGGGGACACTGTCTGAGAGTCTAAGTGGAGATAGTTGCTCCGCTGGTGTCAGAGAGCCCCTCTTAGTCCAGGGTGGCCTACACTATTGATGGCCTCAGGGGCCTTGGAGCTTTTCCCTAACCTGTAGGGTTGTGGTCAATGGATTGGGCACAATTTCCTTGGAGAGGGCAGGCACAATCTTTCGCTGTGGCTCCAGAGGCCCTAGCCTGGCGGTTGTGTGGGTCCAGGCTGAGGGCACAGAAGTCTGAAAACACAAACTCAGCTTATGAGTGGCGCCTAGGGTATGGCAGGCCGGATGTACAGCCCGAGAGGGAGCTCCTGGGCCTCTGAAACAAGGGCGAGTGGGAGGCGTTCCTTCAGGCTTTTGTCTCTGGATGTTGTGTCCGAGATAGCCGTGGATTGGAGGGGTGGCCTCAGGGACTGTGGACGAGTATCCCTCTCTGGGGATTTGTCCCAGCTCCCAAGAGTTTGGGGTCATTTTGTGGGAAGGGTGGAAAAGTGTTGTCTGGCTCACGTGTCTCTCCAAGAAAGGGATTCCAGAGCAGAGCCCCAGGTACGGGCGGGGCGACTGGAAAACTCAAACACTGGTGAGGATTGGGTGCATAGGGGCTTGGCAAGCCCCATATGCGGGCTCTTGGCCCAGGCCCTGACAGGCCTTTCTTTGACATGGGGCTCATGCTGAGGGTCAGAGTGTGAATTTGTGCCCAAGCAGCACTCAAGTTTGGGCGTGGCATCAGGGACCAGGAAGGTTTCTCCCACCCTGAAGGTGTGACTCCATGCCAAGAGCAAGCTTTACAGCCACGGGGAAGGAGGAGTTCTGTGTTGTGCTTGCGATACCCAGCTGTGTGGAGAATTGATATAATGTCTAGGTTCAGATATCTGAAAACCAAGGTTAGGAAGAGGTGACGGCATAAGCCCATGGCGTGTCCGAAGTGCTGGGTGTGCAGCCAGCTGTCTCCTTGTCTGTCTGGACGTCTGGCTTCAGGCTGTGTCAGACAGAGCATGAGTGCCTAGAGCAGCCTATCCAGTTCGGGTACCGTCGAGGCCCGAGCAGGTTGATCCTCATCTGGGTTTTCTGGAGAGAGCCCCACAGGGAAACGTTTTTCTTCCCTTGGGCAGACCCTGGGCTGGGTTGTGGTTCTGGAGTTCCTAGTCCGGAGGGCTTTTTTGCCAGGAGTGTGAGGAAGGAAGTCTGAAAACACAAGCTAGCGTGAGGTTTGGGACCGATGGCACGGCAGGCCCACTCTGAGAGGCTGAATCGAGATCTCCTGCACTGAGGTCATTTCAACTCTGAGACGTGCCTCAGGCTAGAGTTTTTGTCCAGCATGGCCTCTTCCTGAATGGTGTGGGGGCCTCATGAGGCCAGGAAGGTTTGCCTACGATGGGATTTGTGAACTACTCCAAACCTCAAGGTTTCCTTCTGCACGAAAGTCGAGTGCTATTGGATGGTTCCAGGAGGCCCCATACGGAAAGACTCGAGAGCAGGTGTCTAAGCATGGATGCCTGGGAACGCCACCTCATATTCCCACTCTTTAGTCAGGACAAGGCAGGCTCAATCTGCGGGCTCCTGGGTGAGCTACCCAGAGGGGAGAGTTGAAATGGACTCTCCTGAAGATGAGTCCTACTGTGGCTTGGTGGCCTGGGAGACCGTGGAATGTGGAGGTGGCTCAGGGACTCTGCAGGATTCTCCAACCTGAGGTGTTTGACACGGCTCCAACAAGGAAGCTTCCCATGTGGAGACGAGAGAAGTTCTGTTCAGTGCCTCAGGAAAGCCCCATATCCTGTTCTTCGAACCAAAGCCTCTGAGGAGTGACACCTGGAAAACATAGCAAGAGTTGAGATTAGGGCCTAAGGGCCTGTCGGGCTCAACCTTCTATCTCTGTTGACATCTGTGTGCATGCCTTCATGGAGGTAGCAGCTCAGCTTGTGTCCGAAGGCCCCTGTGTGTGCAGGGAGGCTCCCGGTAATGGTATGTCCTCGGGGGCCTTGAGGTTTCTCATATTCTGGAGGTGTGTGGCCAAAGGAATGGACAGAGTTTCCCAGGAGAGAGCAGGCATGGTCCTGTGGTATGGCTCCAGAGGACCCAGCCTAGAGGCTGTGTTTGCCAGGGCTGTGGGGACAGATGTCTGAAAAAGCAAACTTGGCTCAGGTAGGGGCCAAGGTAATGGCAGGCCTGATCTCCAGTCCGAGAGGGGAGATCCTCTGGATATCAAAGGAGGGCAAGTGGGAGGCAGTCGCTCAGGCTTTTGTCTCTGGGTGTTGCGTTCACAGTGGCCGTTCAGGGTAGGGGTTGCTTCAGGGGCCGAGGAAGAGCCTTCCTCTCGGGGGATTGTCCAAGCTCCCAAGCCTTCCTCTCGGTGGATTGGATTCATTCTGTGGGAAGGGAAGAGTACTGTTTTCTGCCACAGGGGACCCCCCAGGAGAGGGACTCTAGAGCACAGCAGTGGGTTCCCTCAACTGGAATACACACCATCTAGTTAGTCCTGCGTGCCTATGGGCATGGCAAGCCACATATGCGGGCTCTTGGTCCAATCACTGAGAGGCGTTACTTGAATAAGGTACTCACACTGAGGGTCACAATGTGTGTTTGTGCCCAAGGCGGCCCTCACACATGGGCGTGGCCTCATGGGCCATGCCGTTTTCTCCTACACTGAAGGTTGACTCACTGCCAGCAGCAAGGTTTCTTGCCATGGGGAAGGAGGGGTTCTGACTTGTGCATCAGGTTCCCCCCTGTGCAGGGATTGGAGATAAGGTCTAGGTTCTGATGACTGAAAACCCAGGTTGGGAATGGATGGTGGCCTAAGGCAGTGGCGGGTCCAATGTGCTGGGTGTGCAGCCAGCTGTGTCGGTGTCTGTTGGAAGGTCTGGGCTCAGGCTATTTGCGACAGAGCATCAGTGTTTAAGGTAGCCTATGCAATTGGGGTGTTGCCGAGGGCCAAGCAGTTTGATCCTCATTTGGGGTTTCTGGGCAGCACCATAGACAAAGTTTTTCTCCTGGGAGTCAGGCGGAGTGCTTCATTGTGGCCCCAGAATTCCCAGTAGGGAGGGTTTGTGGGCCAGGAGTGTGAGGACGGAAGTCTAGGAACACAAGCTAAAGTGAGGATTGGAGCCAAGGGCAGAGCAGGCCCACTAGGCAGAGGCTGAATCAAAATCTCCTGCATCTGAAGTCAGGCTGAGGATCAGACGTTGGCTGAGGCTGGAGTATGTGTCCATATTGGCAACTTCATGAAGCGGGGGCCTCATGAGGCCAAGGAAGTTTTCCCACGCTGAGTTTGGAGGTTGCCCCAAACCACCAGGTTTCCTTCTGTGGGACATTCGAGTCCTGTTGCATGGCTCCAGGACATACCATACGGAAGGACTGGAGAGCACGGTTCGAAGGATGGATCCCTGTACAGCATGCCTCGCATTCCCATTGGCCATTAGCCACAAGATATGTTTGATCTGCTGCCTCTGGGGCACGCTAACCAGGGGGCTGAGTTGAAATGGCCTCTCCTGAGGATGCGTCATAATGTGCGTTTGGGTCCATGGAAACCTTGGAATGTGCTGGTTGTTCAGTGGCCCTGCGGAACTCTCCTACCTGAAGGGTTTGATACATCCCCAGTAAGTAAGCTCCCCATGTGGAGGCGAGAGAGGTTTGGTTTGGTGCCTCAGAAAAGCCCCGTGTGCTGGTCTACGAAAACAGACCTCTGAGGACGGACACATGGAAACCAAAGCTAAGGTTCAGATTAGGGCCTGGGGGCCTGTCCATTTCAACCTTCTGTCTCTGGGGACACTGTCTGAGAGTCTAAGTGGAGATAGTTGCTCCGCTGGTGTCAGAGAGCCCCTCTTAGTCCAGGGTGGCCTACACTATTGATGGCCTCAGGGGCCTTGGAGCTTTTCCCTAACCTGTAGGGTTGTGGTCAATGGATTGGGCACAATTTCCTTGGAGAGGGCAGGCACAATCTTTCGCTGTGGCTCCAGAGGCCCTAGCCTGGCGGTTGTGTGGGTCCAGGCTGAGGGCACAGAAGTCTGAAAACACAAACTCAGCTTATGAGTGGCGCGTAGGGTATGGCAGGCCGGATGTACAGCCCGAGAGGGAGCTCCTCGGCCTCTGAAACAAGGGCGAGTGGGAGGCGTTCCTTCAGGCTTTTGTCTCTGGATGTTGTGTCCGAGATAGCCGTGGATTGGAGGGGTGGCCTCAGGGACTGTGGACGAGTATCCCTCTCTGGGGATTTGTCCCAGCTCCCAAGAGTTTGGGGTCATTTTGTGGGAAGGGTGGAAAAGTGTTGTCTGGCTCACGTGTCTCTCCAAGAAAGGGATTCCAGAGCAGAGCCCCAGGTACGGGCGGGGCGACTGGAAAACTCAAACACTGGTGAGGATTGGGTGCATAGGGGCTTGGCAAGCCCCATATGCGGGCTCTTGGCCCAGGCCCTGACAGGCCTTTCTTTGACATGGGGCTCATGCTGAGGGTCAGAGTGTGAATTTGTGCCCAAGCAGCACTCAAGTTTGGGCGTGGCATCAGGGACCAGGAAGGTTTCTCCCACCCTGAAGGTGTGACTCCATGCCAAGAGCAAGCTTTACAGCCACGGGGAAGGAGGAGTTCTGTGTTGTGCTTGCGATACCCAGCTGTGTGGAGAATTGATATAATGTCTAGGTTCAGATATCTGAAAACCAAGGTTAGGAAGAGGTGACGGCATAAGCCCATGGCGTGTCCGAAGTGCTGGGTGTGCGGCCAGCTGTCTCCTTGTCTGTCTGGACGTCTGGCTTCAGGCTGTGTCAGACAGAGCATGAGTGCCTAGAGCAGCCTATCCAGTTCGGGTACCGTCGAGGCCCGAGCAGGTTGATCCTCATCTGGGTTTTCTGGAGAGAGCCCCACAGGGAAACGTTTTTCTTCCCTTGGGCAGACCCTGGGCTGGGTTGTGGTTCTGGAGTTCCTAGTCCGGAGGGCTTGTTTGCCAGGAGTGTGAGGAAGGAAGTCTGAAAACACAAGCTAGCGTGAGGTTTGGGACCGATGGCACGGCAAGCCCACTCTGAGATGCTGAATCGAGATCTCCTGCACTGAGGTCATTTCAACTCTGAGACGTGCCTCAGGCTAGAGTTTTTGTCCAGCATGGCCTCTTCCTGAATGGTGTGGGGGCCTCATGAGGCCAGGAAGGTTTGCCTACGATGGGATTTGTGAACTACTCCAAACCTCAAGGTTTCCTTCTGCACGAAAGTCGAGTGCTATTGGATGGTTCCAGGAGGCCCCATACGGAAAGACTCGAGAGCAGGTGTCTAAGCATGGATGCCTGGGAACGCCACCTCATATTCCCACTCTTTAGTCAGGACAAGGCAGGCTCAATCTGCGGGCTCCTGGGTGAGCTACCCAGAGGGGAGAGTTGAAATGGACTCTCCTGAAGATGAGTCCTACTGTGGCTTGGTGGCCTGGGAGACCTTGGAATGTGGAGGTGGCTCAGGGACTCTGCAGGATTCTCCAACCTGAGGTGTTTGACACGGCTCCAACAAGGAAGCTTCCCATGTGGAGACGAGAGAAGTTCTGTTCAGTGCCTCAGGAAAGCCCCATATCCTGTTCTTCGAACCAAAGCCTCTGAGGAGTGACACCTGGAAAACAAAGCAAGAGTTGAGATTAGGGCCTAAGGGCCTGTCGGGCTCAACCTTCTATCTCTGTTGACATCTGTGTGCATGCCTTCATGGAGGTAGCAGCTCAGCTTGTGTCCGAAGGCCCCTGTGTGTGCAGGGAGGCTCCCGGTAATGGTATGTCCTCGGGGGCCTTGAGGTTTCTCATATTCTGGAGGTGTGTGGCCAAAGGAATGGACAGAGTTTCCCAGGAGAGAGCAGGCATGGTCCTGTGGTATGGCTCCAGAGGACCCAGCCTAGAGGCTGTGTTTGCCAGGGCTGTGGGGACAGATGTCTGAAAAAGCAAACTTGGCTCAGGTAGGGGCCAAGGTAATGGCAGGCCTGATCTCCAGTCCGAGAGGGGAGATCCTCTGGATATCAAAGGAGGGCAAGTGGGAGGCAGTCGCTCAGGCTTTTGTCTCTGGGTGTTGCGTTCACAGTGGCCGTTCAGGTTAGGGGTTGCTTCAGGGGCCGAGGAAGAGCCTTCCTCTCGGGGGATTGTCCAAGCTCCCAAGCCTTCCTCTCGGTGGATTGGGTTCATTCTGTGGGAAGGGAAGAGTACTGTTTTCTGCCACAGGGGACCCCCCAGGAGAGGGACTCTAGAGCACAGCAGTGGGTTCCCTCAACTGGAATACACACCATCTAGTTAGTCCTGCGTGCCTATGGGCATGGCAAGCCACATATGCGGGCTCTTGGTCCAATCACTGAGAGGCGTTACCTGAATAAGGTACTCACGCTGAGGGTCACAATGTGTGTTTGTGCCCAAGGCGGCCCTCACACATGGGCGTGGCCTCATGGGCCATGCCGTTTTCTCCTACACTGAAGGTTGACTCACTGCCAGCAGCAAGGTTTCTTGCCATGGGGAAGGAGGGGTTCTGACTTGTGCATCAGGTTCCCCCCTGTGCAGGGATTGGAGATAAGGTCTAGGTTCTGATGACTGAAAACCCAGGTTGGGAATGGATGGTGGCCTAAGGCAGTGGCGGGTCCAATGTGCTGGGTGTGCAGCCAGCTGTGTCGGTGTCTGTTGGAAGGTCTGGGCTCAGGCTATTTGCGACAGAGCATCAGTGTTTAAGGTAGCCTATGCAATTGGGGTGTTGCCGAGGGCCAAGCAGTTTGATCCTCATTTGGGGTTTCTGGGCAGCACCATAGACAAAGTTTTTCTCCTGGGAGGCAGGCGGAGTGCTTCATTGTGGCCCCAGAATTCCCAGTAGGGAGGGTTTGTGGGCCAGGAGTGTGAGGACGGAAGTCTAGGAACACAAGCTAAAGTGAGGATTGGAGCCAAGGGCAGAGCAGGCCCACTAGGCAGACGCTGAATCAAAATCTCCTGCATCTGAAGTCAGGCTGAGGATCAGACGTTGGCTGAGGCTGGAGTATGTGTCCATATTGGCAACTTCATGAAGCGGGGGCCTCATGAGGCCAAGGAAGTTTTCCCACGCTGAGTTTGGAGGTTGCCCCAAACCACCAGGTTTCCTTCTGTGGGACATTCGAGTCCTGTTGCATGGCTCCAGGACATACCATACGGAAGGACTGGAGAGCACGGTTCGAAGGATGGATCCCTGTACAGCATGCCTCGCATTCCCATTGGCCATTAGCCACAAGATATGTTTGATCTGCTGCCTCTGGGGCACGCTAACCAGGGGGCTGAGTTGAAATGGCCTCTCCTGAGGATGCGTCATAATGTGCGTTTGGGTCCATGGAAACCTTGGAATGTGCTGGTTGTTCAGTGGCCCTGCGGAACTCTCCTACCTGAAGGGTTTGATACATCCCCAGTAAGTAAGCTCCCCATGTGGAGACGAGAGAGGTTTGGTTTGGAGCCTCAGAAAAGCCCCGTGTGCTGGTCTACGAAAACAGACCTCTGAGGACGGACACATGGAAACCAAAGCTAAGGTTCAGATTAGGGCCTGGGGGCCTGTCCATTTCAACCTTCTGTCTCTGGGGACACTGTCTGAGAGTCTAAGTGGAGATAGTTGCTCCGCTGGTGTCAGAGAGCCCCTCTTAGTCCAGGGTGGCCTACACTATTGATGGCCTCAGGGGCCTTGGAGCTTTTCCCTAACCTGTAGGGTTGTGGTCAATGGATTGGGCACAATTTCCTTGGAGAGGGCAGGCACAATCTTTCGCTGTGGCTCCAGAGGCCCTAGCCTGGCGGTTGTGTGGGTCCAGGCTGAGGGCACAGAAGTCTGAAAACACAAACTCAGCTTATGAGTGGCGCCTAGGGTATGGCAGGCCGGATGTACAGCCCGAGAGGGAGCTCCTCGGCCTCTGAAACAAGGGCGAGTGGGAGGCGTTCCTTCAGGCTTTTGTCTCTGGATGTTGTGTCCGAGATAGCCGTGGATTGGAGGGGTGGCCTCAGGGACTGTGGACGAGTATCCCTCTCTGGGGATTTGTCCCAGCTCCCAAGAGTTTGGGGTCATTTTGTGGGAAGGGTGGAAAAGTGTTGTCTGGCTCACGTGTCTCTCCAAGAAAGGGATTCCAGAGCAGAGCCCCAGGTACGGGCGGGGCGACTGGAAAACTCAAACACTGGTGAGGATTGGGTGCATAGGGGCTTGGCAAGCCCCATATGCGGGCTCTTGGCCCAGGCCCTGACAGGCCTTTCTTTGACATGGGGCTCATGCTGAGGGTCAGAGTGTGAATTTGTGCCCAAGCAGCACTCAAGTTTGGGCGTGGCATCAGGGACCAGGAAGGTTTCTCCCACCCTGAAGGTGTGACTCCATGCCAAGAGCAAGCTTTACAGCCACGGGGAAGGAGGAGTTCTGTGTTGTGCTTGCGATACCCAGCTGTGTGGAGAATTGATATAATGTCTAGGTTCAGATATCTGAAAACCAAGGTTAGGAAGAGGTGACGGCATAAGACCATGGCGTGTCCGAAGTGCTGGGTGTGCGGCCAGCTGTCTCCTTGTCTGTCTGGACGTCTGGCTTCAGGCTGTGTCAGACAGAGCATGAGTGCCTAGAGCAGCCTATCCAGTTCGGGTACCGTCGAGGCCCGAGCAGGTTGATCCTCATCTGGGTTTTCTGGAGAGAGCCCCACAGGGAAACGTTTTTCTTCCCTTGGGCAGACCCTGGGCTGGGTTGTGGTTCTGGAGTTCCTAGTCCGGAGGGCTTTTTTGCCAGGAGTGTGAGGAAGGAAGTCTGAAAACACAAGCTAGCGTGAGGTTTGGGACCGATGGCACGGCAAGCCCACTCTGAGATGCTGAATCGAGATCTCCTGCACTGAGGTCATTTCAACTCTGAGACGTGCCTCAGGCTAGAGTTTTTGTCCAGCATGGCCTCTTCCTGAATGGTGTGGGGTCCTCATGAGGCCAGGAAGGTTTGCCTACGATGGGATTTGTGAACTACTCCAAACCTCAAGGTTTCCTTCTGCACGAAAGTCGAGTGCTATTGGATGGTTCCAGGAGGCCCCATACGGAAAGACTCGAGAGCAGGTGTCTAAGCATGGATGCCTGGGAACGCCACCTCATATTCCCACTCTTTAGTGAGGACAAGGCAGGCTCAATCTGCGGGCTCCTGGGTGAGCTACCCAGAGGGGAGAGTTGAAATGGACTCTCCTGAAGATGAGTCCTACTGTGGCTTGGTGGCCTGGGAGACCTTGGAATGTGGAGGTGGCTCAGGGACTCTGCAGGATTCTCCAACCTGAGGTGTTTGACACGGCTCCAACAAGGAAGCTTCCCATGTGGAGACGAGAGAAGTTCTGTTCAGTGCCTCAGGAAAGCCCCATATCCTGTTCTTCGAACCAAAGCCTCTGAGGAGTGACACCTGGAAAACAAAGCAAGAGTTGAGATTAGGGCCTAAGGGCCTGTCGGGCTCAACCTTCTATCTCTGTTGACATCTGTGTGCATGCCTTCATGGAGGAAGCAGCTCAGCTTGTGTCCGAAGGCCCCTGTGTGTGCAGGGAGGCTCCCGGTAATGGTATGTCCTCGGGGGCCTTGAGGTTTCTCATATTCTGGAGGTGTGTGGCCAAAGGAATGGACAGAGTTTCCCAGGAGAGAGCAGGCATGGTCCTGTGGTATGGCTCCAGAGGACCCAGCCTAGAGGCTGTGTTTGCCAGGGCTGTGGGGACAGATGTCTGAAAAAGCAAACTTGGCTCAGGTAGGGGCCAATGTAATGGCAGGCCTGATCTCCAGTCCGAGAGGGGAGATCCTCTGGATATCAAAGGAGGGCAAGTGGGAGGCAGTCGCTCAGGCTTTTGTCTCTGGGTGTTGCGTTCACAGTGGCCGTTCAGGGTAGGGGTTGCTTCAGGGGCCGAGGAAGAGCCTTCCTCTCGGGGGATTGTCCAAGCTCCCAAGTGTTTGGGTTCATTCTGTGGGAAGGGAAGAGTACTGTTTTCTGCCACAGGGGACCCCCCAGGAGAGGGACTCTAGAGCACAGCAGTGGGTTCCCTCAACTGGAATACACACCATCTAGTTAGTCCTGCGTGCCTATGGGCATGGCAAGCCACATATGCGGGCTCTTGGTCCAATCACTGAGAGGCGTTACTTGAATAAGGTACTCACGCTGAGGGTCACAATGTGTGTTTGTGCCCAAGGCGGCCCTCACACATGGGCGTGGCCTCATGGGCCATGCCGTTTTCTCCTACACTGAAGGTTTGACTCACTGCCAGCAGCAAGGTTTCTTGCCATGGGGAAGGAGGGGTTCTGACTTGTGCATCAGGTTCCCCCCTGTGCAGGGATTGGAGATAAGGTCTAGGTTCTGATGACTGAAAACCCAGGTTGGGAATGGATGGTGGCCTAAGGCAGTGGCGGGTCCAATGTGCTGGGTGTGCAGCCAGCTGTGTCGGTGTCTGTTGGAAGGTCTGGGCTCAGGCTATTTGCGACAGAGCATCAGTGTTTAAGGTAGCCTATGCAATTGGGGTGTTGCCGAGGGCCAAGCAGTTTGATCCTCATTTGGGGTTTCTGGGCAGCACCATAGACAAAGTTTTTCTCCTGGGAGGCAGGCGGAGTGCTTCATTGTGGCCCCAGAATTCCCAGTAGGGAGGGTTTGCGGGCCAGGAGTGTGAGGACGGAAGTCTAGGAACACAAGCTAAAGTGAGGATTGGAGCCAAGGGCAGAGCAGGCCCACTAGGCAGAGGCTGAATCAAAATCTCCTGCATCTGAAGTCAGGCTGAGGATCAGACGTTGGCTGAGGCTGGAGTATGTGTCCATGTTGGCAACTTCATGAAGCGGGGGCCTCATGAGGCCAAGGAAGTTTTCCCACGCTGAGTTTGGAGGTTGCCCCAAACCACCAGGTTTCCTTCTGTGGGACATTCGAGTCCTGTTGCATGGCTCCAGGACATACCATACGGAAGGACTGGAGAGCACGGTTCGAAGGATGGATCCCTGTACAGCATGCCTCGCATTCCCATTGGCCATTAGCCACAAGATATGTTTGATCTGCTGCCTCTGGGGCACGCTAACCAGGGGGCTGAGTTGAAATGGCCTCTCCTGAGGATGCGTCATAATGTGCGTTTGGGTCCATGGAAACCTTGGAATGTGCTGGTTGTTCAGTGGCCCTGCGGAACTCTCCTACCTGAAGGGTTTGATACATCCCCAGTAAGTAAGCTCCCCATGTGGAGGCGAGAGAGGTTTGGTTTGGAGCCTCAGAAAAGCCCCGTGTGCTGGTCTACGAAAACAGACCTCTGAGGACGGACACAGGGAAACCAAAGCTAAGGTTCAGATTAGGGCCTGGGGGCCTGTCCATTTCAACCTTCTGTCTCTGGGGACACTGTCTGAGAGTCTAAGTGGAGATAGTTGCTCCGCTGGTGTCAGAGAGCCCCTCTTAGTCCAGGGTGGCCTACACTATTGATGGCCTCAGGGGCCTTGGAGCTTTTCCCTAACCTGTAGGGTTGTGGTCAATGCATTGGGCACAATTTCCTTGGAGAGGGCAGGCACAATCTTTCGCTGTGGCTCCAGAGGCCCTAGCCTGGCGGTTGTGTGGGTCCAGGCTGAGGGCACAGAAGTCTGAAAACACAAACTCAGCTTATGAGTGGCGCCTAGGGTATGGCAGGCCGGATGTACAGCCCGAGAGGGAGCTCCTGGGCCTCTGAAACAAGGGCGAGTGGGAGGCGTTCCTTCAGGCTTTTGTCTCTGGATGTTGTGTCCGAGATAGCCGTGGATTGGAGGGGTGGCCTCAGGGACTGTGGACGAGTATCCCTCTCTGGGGATTTGTCCCAGCTCCCAAGAGTTTGGGGTCATTTTGTGGGAAGGGTGGAAAAGTGTTGTCTGGCTCACGTGTCTCTCCAAGAAAGGGATTCCAGAGCAGAGCCCCAGGTACGGGCGGGGCGACTGGAAAACTCAAACACTGGTGAGGATTGGGTGCATAGGGGCTTGGCAAGCCCCATATGTGGGCTCTTGGCCCAGGCCCTGAAAGGCCTTTCTTTGACATGGGGCTCAGGCTGAGGGTCAGAGTGTGAATTTGTGCCCAAGCAGCACTCAAGTTTGGGCGTGGCATCAGGGACCAGGAAGGTTTCTCCCACCCTGAAGGTGTGACTCCATGCCAAGAGCAAGCTTTACAGCCACGGGGAAGGAGGAGTTCTGTGTTGTGCTTGTGATACCCAGCTGTGTGGAGAATTGATATAATGTCTAGGTTCAGATATCTGAAAACCAAGGTTAGGAAGAGGTGACGGCATAAGCCCATGGCGTGTCCGAAGTGCTGGGTGTGCGGCCAGCTGTCTCCTTGTCTGTCTGGACGTCTGGCTTCAGGCTGTGTCAGACAGAGCATGAGTGCCTAGAGCAGCCTATCCAGTTCGGGTACCGTCGAGGCCCGAGCAGGTTGATCCTCATCTGGGTTTTCTGGAGAGAGCCCCACAGGGAAACGTTTTTCTTCCCTTGGGCAGACCCTGGGCTGGGTTGTGGTTCTGGAGTTCCTAGTCCGGAGGGCTTTTTTGCCAGGAGTGTAAGGAAGGAAGTCTGAAAACACAAGCTAGCGTGAGGTTTGGGACCGATGGCACGGCAGGCCCACTCTGAGATGCTGAATCGAGATCTCCTGCACTGAGGTCATTTCAACTCTGAGACGTGCCTCATGCTAGAGTTTTTGTCCAGCATGGCCTCTTCCTGAATGGTGTGGGGGCCTCATGAGGCCAGGAAGGTTTGCCTACGATGGGATTTGTGAACTACTCCAAACCTCAAGGTTTCCTTCTGCACGAAAGTCGAGTGCTATTGGATGGTTCCAGGAGGCCCCATACGGAAAGACTCGAGAGCAGGTGTCTAAGCATGGATGCCTGGGAACGCCACCTCATATTCCCACTCTTTAGTGAGGACAAGGCAGGCTCAATCTGCGGGCTCCTGGGTGAGCTACCCAGAGGGGAGAGTTGAAATGGACTCTCCTGAAGATGAGTCCTACTGTGGCTTGGTGGCCTGGGAGACCTTGGAATGTGGAGGTGGCTCAGGGACTCTGCAGGATTCTCCAACCTGAGGTGTTTGACACGGCTCCAACAAGGAAGCTTCCCATGTGGAGACGAGAGAAGTTCTGTTTAGTGCCTCAGGAAAGCCCCATATCCTGTTCTTCGAACCAAAGCCTCTGAGGAGTGACACCTGGAAAACAAAGCAAGAGTTGAGATTAGGGCCTAAGGGCCTGTCGGGCTCAACCTTCTATCTCTGTTGACATCTGTGTGCATGCCTTCATGGAGGTAGCAGCTCAGCTTGTGTCCGAAGGCCCCTGTGTGTGCAGGGAGGCTCCCGGTAATGGTATGTCCTCGGGGGCCTTGAGGTTTCTCATATACTGGAGGTGTGTGGCCAAAGGAATGGACAGAGTTTCCCAGGAGAGAGCAGGCATGGTCCTGTGGTATGGCTCCAGAGGACCCAGCCTAGAGGCTGTGTTTGCCAGGGCTGTGGGGACAGATGTCTGAAAAAGCAAACTTGGCTCAGGTAGGGGCCAAGGTAATGGCAGGCCTGATCTCCAGTCCGAGAGGGGAGATCCTCTGGATATCAAAGGAGGGCAAGTGGGAGGCAGTCGCTCAGGCTTTTGTCTCTGGGTGTTGCGTTCACAGTGGCCGTTCAGGGTAGGGGTTGCTTCAGGGGCCGAGGAAGAGCCTTCCTCTCGGGGGATTGTCCAAGCTCCCAAGTGTTTGGGTTCATTCTGTGGGAAGGGAAGAGTACTGTTTTCTGCCACAGGGGACCCCCCAGGAGAGGGACTCTAGAGCACAGCAGTGGGTTCCCTCAACTGGAATACACACCATCTAGTTAGTCCTGCGTGCCTATGGGCATGGCAAGCCACATATGCGGGCTCTTGGTCCAATCACTGAGAGGCGTTACTTGAATAAGGTACTCACGCTGAGGGTCACAATGTGTGTTTGTGCCCAAGGCGGCCCTCACACATGGGCGTGGCCTCATGGGCCATGCCGTTTTCTCCTACACTGAAGGTTTGACTCACTGCCAGCAGCAAGGTTTCTTGCCATGGGGAAGGAGGGGTTCTGACTTGTGCATCAGGTTCCCCCCTGTGCAGGGATTGGAGATAAGGTCTAGGTTCTGATGACTGAAAACCCAGGTTGGGAATGGATGGTGGCCTAAGGCAGTGGCGGGTCCAATGTGCTGGGTGTGCAGCCAGCTGTGTCGGTGTCTGTTGGAAGGTCAGGGCTCAGGCTATTTGCGACAGAGCATCAGTGTTTAAGGTAGCCTATGCAATTGGGGTGTTGCCGAGGGCCAAGCAGTTTGATCTTCATTTGGGGTTTCTGGGCAGCACCATAGACAAAGTTTTTCTCCTGGGAGGCAGGCGGAGTGCTTCATTGTGGCCCCAGAATTCCCAGTAGGGAGGGTTTGCGGGCCAGGAGTGTGAGGACGGAAGTCTAGGAACACAAGCTAAAGTGAGGATTGGAGCCAAGGGCAGAGCAGGCCCACTAGGCAGAGGCTGAATCAAAATCTCCTGCATCTGAAGTCAGGCTGAGGATCAGACGTTGGCTGAGGCTGGCGTATGTGTCCATGTTGGCACCTTCATGAAGCGGGGGCCTCATGAGGCCAAGGAAGTTTTCCCACGCTGAGTTTGGAGGTTGCCCCAAACCACCAGGTTTCCTTCTGTGGGACATTCGAGTCCTGTTGCATGGCTCCAGGACATACCATACGGAAGGACTGGAGAGCACGGTTCGAAGGATGGATCCCTGTACAGCATGCCTCGCATTCCCATTGGCCATTAGCCACAAGATATGTTTGATCTGCTGCCTCTGGGGCACGCTAACCAGGGGGCTGAGTTGAAATGGCCTCTCCTGAGGATGCGTCATAATGTGCGTTTGGGTCCATGGAAACCTTGGAATGTGCTGGTTGTTCAGTGGCCCTGCGGAACTCTCCTACCTGAAGGGTTTGATACATCCCCAGTAAGTAAGCTCCCCATGTGGAGACGAGAGAGGTTTGGTTTGGAGCCTCAGAAAAGCCCCGTGTGCTGGTCTACGAAAACAGACCTCTGAGGACGGACACATGGAAACCAAAGCTAAGGTTCAGATTAGGGCCTGGGGGCCTGTCCATTTCAACCTTCTGTCTCTGGGGACACTGTCTGAGAATCTAAGTGGAGATAGTTGCTCCGCTGGTGTCAGAGAGCCCCTCTTAGTCCAGGGTGGCCTACACTATTGATGGCCTCAGGGGCCTTGGAGCTTTTCCCTAACCTGTAGGGTGGTGGTCAATGGATTGGGCACAATTTCCTTGGAGAGGGCAGGCACAATCTTTCGCTGTGGCTCCAGAGGCCCTAGCCTGGCGGTTGTGTGGGTCCAGGCTGAGGGCACAGAAGTCTGAAAACACAAACTCAGCTTATGAGTGGCGCCTAGGGTATGGCAGGCCGGATGTACAGCCCGAGAGGGAGCTCCTCGGCCTCTGAAACAAGGGCGAGTGGGAGGCGTTCCTTCAGGCTTTTGACTCTGGATGTTGTGTCCGAGATAGCCGTGGATTGGAGGGGTGGCCTCAGGGACTGTGGACGAGTATCCCTCTCTGGGGATTTGTCCCAGCTCCCAAGAGTTTGGGGTCATTTTGTGGGAAGGGTGGAAAAGTGTTGTCTGGCTCACGTGTCTCTCCAAGAAAGGGATTCCAGAGCAGAGCCCCAGGTACGGGCGGGGCGACTGGAAAACTCAAACACTGGTGAGGATTGGGTGCATAGGGGCTTGGCAAGCCCCATATGCGGGCTCTTGGCCCAGGCCCTGACAGGCCTTTCTTTGACATGGGGCTCATGCTGAGGGTCACAGTGTGAATATGTGCCCAAGCAGCACTCAAGTTGGGGCGTGGCATCAGGGACCAGGAAGGTTTCTCCCACCCTGAAGGTGTGACTCCATGCCAAGAGCAAGCTTTCCAGCCACGGGGAAGGAGGAGTTCTGTGTTGTGCTTGCGATACCCAGCTGTGTGGAGAATTGATATAATGTCTAGGTTCAGATATCTGAAAACCAAGGTTAGGAAGAGGTGACGGCATAAGCCCATGGCGTGTCCGAAGTGCTGGGTGTGCAGCCAGCTGTCTCCTTGTCTGTCTGGACGTCTGGCTTCAGGCTGTGTCAGACAGAGCATGAGTGCCCAGAGCAGCCTATCCAGTTCGGGTACCGGTCGAGGCCCGTGCAGGTTGATCCTCATCTGGGTTTTCTGGAGAGAGCCCCACAGGGAAACGTTTTTCTTCCCTTGGGCAGACCCTGGGCTGGGTTGTGGTTCTGGAGTTCCTAGTCCGGAGGGCTTGTTTGCCAGGAGTGTGAGGAAGGAAGTCTGAAAACACAAGCTAGCGTGAGGTTTGGGACCGATGGCACGGCAGGCCCACTCTGAGATGCTGAATCGAGATCTCCTGCACTGAGGTCATTTCAACTCTGAGACGTGCCTCAGGCTAGAGTTTTTGTCCAGCATGGCCTCTTCCTGAATGGTGTGGGGGCCTCATGAGGCCAGGAAGGTTTGCCTACGATGGGATTTGTGAACTACTCCAAACCTCAAGGTTTCCTTCTGCACGAAAGTCGAGTGCTATTGGATGGTTCCAGGAGGCCCCATACGGAAAGACTCGAGAGCAGGTGTCTAAGCATGGATGCCTGGGAACGCCACCTCATATTCCCACTCTTTAGTCAGGACAAGGCAGGCTCAATCTGCGGGCTCCTGGGTGAGCTACCCAGAGGGGAGAGTTGAAATGGACTCTCCTGAAGATGAGTCCTACTGTGGCTTGGTGGCCTGGGAGACCTTGGAATGTGGAGGTGGCTCAGGGACTCTGCAGGATTCTCCAACCTGAGGTGTTTGACACGGCTCCAACAAGGAAGCTTCCCATGTGGAGACGAGAGAAGTTCTGTTCAGTGCCTCAGGAAAGCCCCATATCCTGTTCTTCGAACCAAAGCCTCTGAGGAGTGACACCTGGAAAACAAAGCAAGAGTTGAGATTAGGGCCTAAGGGCCTGTCGGGCTCAACCTTCTATCTCTGTTGACATCTGTGTGCATGCCTTCATGGAGGTAGGAGCTCCGCTTGTGTCCGAAGGCCCCTGTGTGTGCAGGGAGGCTCCCGGTAATGGTATGTCCTCGGGGGCCTTGAGGTTTCTCATATTCTGGAGGTGTGTGGCCAAAGGAATGGACAGAGTTTCCCAGGAGAGAGCAGGCATGGTCCTGTGGTATGGCTCCAGAGGACCCAGCCTAGAGGCAGTGTTTGCCAGGGCTGTGGGGACAGATGTCTGAAAAAGCAAACTTGGCTCAGGTAGGGGCCAAGGTAATGGCAGGCCTGATCTCCAGTCCGAGAGGGGAGATCCTCTGGATATCAAAGGAGGGCAAGTGGGAGGCAGTCGCTCAGGCTTTTGTCTCTGGGTGTTGCGTTCACAGTGGCCGTTCAGGGTAGGGGTTGCTTCAGGGGTCGAGGAAGAGCCTTCCTCTCGGGGGATTGTCCAAGCTCCCAAGTGTTTGGGTTCATTCTGTGGGAAGGGAAGAGTACTGTTTTCTGCCACAGGGGACCCCCCAGGAGAGGGACTCTAGAGCACAGCAGTGGGTTCCCTCAACTGGAATACACACCATCTAGTTAGTCCTGCGTGCCTATGGGCATGGCAAGCCACATATGCGGGCTCTTGGTCCAATCCCTGAGAGGCGTTACTTGAATAAGGTACTCACGCTGAGGGTCACAATGTGTGTTTGTGCCCAAGGCGGCCCTCACACATGGGCGTGGCCTCATGGGCCATGCCGTTTTCTCCTACACTGAAGGTTTGACTCACTGCCAGCAGCAAGGTTTCTTGCCATGGGGAAGGAGGGGTTCTGACTTGTGCATCAGGTTCCCCCCTGTGCAGGGATTGGAGATAAGGTCTAGGTTCTGATGACTGAAAACCCAGGTTGGGAATGGATGGTGGCCTAAGGCAGTGGCGGGTCCAATGTGCTGGGTGTGCAGCCAGCTGTGTCGGTGTCTGTTGGAAGGTCTGGGCTCAGGCTATTTGCGACAGAGCATCAGTGTTTAAGGTAGCCTATGCAATTGGGGTGTTGCCGAGGGCCAAGCAGTTTGATCCTCATTTGGGGTTTCTGGGCAGCACCATAGACAAAGTTTTTCTCCTGGGAGGCAGGCGGAGTGCTTCATTGTGGCCCCAGAATTCCCAGTAGGGATGGTTTGCGGGCCAGGATTGTGAGGACGGAAGTCTAGGAACACAAGCTAAAGTGAGGATTGGAGCCAAGGGCAGAGCAGGCCCACTAGGCAGAGGCTGAATCAAAATCTCCTGCATCTGAAGTCAGGCTGAGGATCAGACGTTGGCTGAGGCTGGAGTATGTGTCCATGTTGGCAACTTCATGAAGCGGGGGCCTCATGAGGCCAAGGAAGTTTTCCCACGCTGAGTTTGGAGGTTGCCCCAAACCACCAGGTTTCCTTCTGTGGGACATTCGAGTCCTGTTGCATGGCTCCAGGACATACCATACGGAAGGACTGGAGAGCACGGTTCGAAGGATGGATCCCTGTACAGCATGCCTCGCATTCCCATTGGCCATTAGCCACAAGATATGTTTGATCTGCTGCCTCTGGGGCACGCTAACCAGGGGGCTGAGTTGAAATGGCCTCTCCTGAGGATGCGTCATAATGTGCGTTTGGGTCCATGGAAACCTTGGAATGTGCTGGTTGTTCAGTGGCCCTGCGGAACTCTCCTACCTGAAGGGTTTGATACATCCCCAGTAAGTAAGCTCCCCATGTGGAGACGAGAGAGGTTTGGTTTGGAGCCTCAGAAAAGCCCCGTGTGCTGGTCTACGAAAACAGACCTCTGAGGACGGACACATGGAAACCAAAGCTAAGGTTCAGATTAGGGCCTGGGGGCCTGTCCATTTCAACCTTCTGTCTCTGGGGACACTGTCTGAGAGTCTAAGTGGAGATAGTTGCTCCGCTGGTGTCAGAGAGCCCCTCTTAGTCCAGGGTGGCCTACACTATTGATGGCCTCAGGGGCCTTGGAGCTTTTCCCTAACCTGTAGGGTGGTGGTCAATGGATTGGGCACAATTTCCTTGGAGAGGGCAGGCACAATCTTTCGCTGTGGCTCCAGAGGCCCTAGCCTGGCGGTTGTGTGGGTCCAGGCTGAGGGCACAGAAGTCTGAAAACACAAACTCAGCTTATGAGTGGCGCCTAGGGTATGGAAGGCCGGATGTACAGCCCGAGAGGGAGCTCCTGGGCCTCTGAAACAAGGGCGAGTGGGAGGCGTTCCTTCAGGCTTTTGTCTCTGGATGTTGTGTCCGAGATAGCCGTGGATTGGAGGGGTGGCCTCAGGTACTGTGGACGAGTATCCCTCTCTGGGGATTTGTCCCAGCTCCCAAGAGTTTGGGGTCATTTTGTGGGAAGGGTGGAGTCGTGTTGTCTGGCTCACGTGTCTCTCCAAGAAAGGGATTCCTGAGCAGAGCCCCAGTTACGGGCGGGGCGACTGGAAAACTCAAACACTGGTGAGGATTGGGTGCATAGGGGCTTGGCAAGCCCCATATGCGGGCTCTTGGCCCAGGCCCTGACAGGCCTTTCTTTGACATGGGGCTCATGCTGAGGGTCAGAGTGTGAATTTGTGCCCAAGCAGCACTCAAGTTTGGGCGTGGCATCAGGGACCAGGAAGGTTTCTCCCACCCTGAAGGTGTGACTCCATGCCAAGAGCAAGCTTTACAGCCACGGGGAAGGAGGAGTTCTGTGTTGTGCTTGCGATACCCAGCTGTGTGGAGAATTGATATAATGTCTAGGTTCAGATATCTGAAAACCAAGGTTAGGAAGAGGTGACGGCATAAGACCATGGCGTGTCCGAAGTGCTGGGTGTGCAGCCAGCTGTCTCCTTGTCTGTCTGGACGTCTGGCTTCAGGCTGTGTCAGACAGAGAATGAGTGCCTAGAGCAGCCTATCCAGTTCGGGTACCGTCGAGGCCCGAGCAGGTTGATCCTCATCTGGGTTTTCTGGAGAGAGCCCCACAGGGAAACGTTTTTTTTCCCTTGGGCAGACCCTGGGCTGGGTTGTGGTTCTGGAGTTCCTAGTCCGGAGGGCTTGTTTGCCAGGAGTGTGAGGAAGGAAGTCTGAAAACACAAGCTAGCGTGAGGTTTGGGACCGATGGCACGGCAGGCCCACTCTGAGAGGCTGAATCGAGATCTCCTGCACTGAGGTCATTTCAACTCTGAGACGTGCCTCAGGCTAGAGTTTTTGTCCAGCATGGCCTCTTCCTGAATGGTGTGGGGGCCTCATGAGGCCAGGAAGGTTTGCCTACGATGGGATTTGTGAACTACTCCAAACCTCAAGGTTTCCTTCTGCACGAACGTCGAGTGCTATTGGATGGTTCAAGGAGGCCCCATACGGAAAGACTCGAGAGCAGGTGTCTAAGCATGGATGCCTGGGAACGCCACCTCATATTCCCACTCTTTAGTGAGGACAAGGCAGGCTCAATCTGCGGGCTCCTGGGTGAGCTACCCAGAGGGGAGAGTTGAAATGGACTCTCCTGAAGATGAGTCCTACTGTGGCTTGGTGGCCTGGGAGACCTTGGAATGTGGAGGTGGCTCAGGGACTCTGCAGGATTCTCCAACCTGAGGTGTTTGACACGGCTCCAACAAGGAAGCTTCCCATGTGGAGACGAGAGAAGTTCTGTTCAGTGCCTCAGGAAAGCCCCATATCCTGTTCTTCGAACCAAAGCCTCTGAGGAGTGTCACCTGGAAAACAAAGCAAGAGTTGAGATTAGGGCCTAAGGGCCTGTCGGGCTCAACCTTCTATCTCTGTTGACATCTGTGTGCATGCCTTCATGGAGGTAGCAGCTCCGCTTGTGTCCGAAGGCCCCTGTGTGTGCAGGGAGGCTCCCGGTAATGGTATGTCCTCGGGGGCCTTGAGGTTTCTCATATTCTGGAGGTGTGTGGCCAAAGGAATGGACAGAGTTTCCCAGGAGAGAGCAGGCATGGTCCTGTGGTATGGCTCCAGAGGACCCAGCCTAGAGGCAGTGTTTGCCAGGGCTGTGGGGACAGATGTCTGAAAAAGCAAACTTGGCTCAGGTAGGGGCCAAGGTAATGGCAGGCCTGATCTCCAGTCCGAGAGGGGAGATCCTCTGGATATCAAAGGAGGGCAAGTGGGAGGCAGTCGCTCAGGCTTTTGTCTCTGGGTGTTGCATTCACAGTGGCCGTTCAGGGTAGGGGTTGCTTCCGGGGCCGAGGAAGAGCCTTCCTCTCGGGGGATTGTCCAAGCTCCCAAGTGTTTGGGTTCATTCTGTGGGAAGGGAAGAGTACTGTTTTCTGCCACAGGGGACCCCCCAGGAGAGGGACTCTAGAGCACAGCAGTGGGTTCCCTCAACTGGAATACACACCATCTAGTTAGTCCTGCGTGCCTATGGGCATGGCAAGCCACATATGCGGGCTCTTGGTCCAATCCCTGAGAGGCGTTACTTGAATAAGGTACTCACGCTGAGGGTCACAATGTGTGTTTGTGCCCAAGGCGGCCCTCACACATGGGCGTGGCCTCATGGGCCATGCCGTTTTCTCCTACACTGGAGGTTTGACTCACTGCCAGCAGCAAGGTTTCTTGCCATGGGGAAGGAGGGGTTCTGACTTGTGCATCAGGTTCCCCCCTGTGCAGGGATTGGAGATAAGGTCCAGGTTCTGATGACTGAAAACCCAGGTTGGGAATGGATGGTGGCCTAAGGCAGTGGCGGGTCCAATGTGCTGGGTGTGCAGCCAGCTGTGTCGGTGTCTGTTGGAAGGTCTGGGCTCAGGCTATTTGCGACAGAGCATCAGTGTTTAAGGTAGCCTATGCAATTGGGGTGTTGCCGAGGGCCAAGCAGTTTGATCCTCATTTGGGGTTTCTGGGCAGCACCATAGACAAAGTTTTTCTCCTGGGAGGCAGGCGGAGTGCTTCATTGTGGCCCCAGAATTCCCAGTAGGGAGGGTTTGCGGGCCAGGAGTGTGAGGACGGAAGTCTAGGAACACAAGCTAAAGTGAGGATTGGAGCCAAGGGCAGAGCAGGCCCATTAGGCAGAGGCTGAATCAAAATCTCCTGCATCTGAAGTCAGGCTGAGGATCAGACGTTGGCTGAGGCTGGAGTATGTGTCCATGTTGGCACCTTCATGAAGCGGGGGCCTCATGAGGCCAAGGAAGTTTTCCCACGCTGAGTTTGGAGGATGCCCCAAACCACCAGGTTTCCTTCTGTGGGACATTCGAGTCCTGTTGCATGGCTCCAGGACATACCATACGGAAGGACTGGAGAGCACGGTTCGAAGGATGGATCCCTGTACAGCATGCCTCGCATTCCCATTGGCCATTAGCCACAAGATATGTTTGATCTGCTGCCTCTGGGGCACGCTAACCAGGGGGCTGAGTTGAAATGGCCTCTCCTGAGGATGCGTCATAATGTGCGTTTGGGTCCATGGAAACCTTGGAATGTGCTGGTTGTTCAGTGGCCCTGCGGAACTCTCCTACCTGAAGGGTTTGATACATCCCCAGTAAGTAAGCTCCCCATGTGGAGACGAGAGAGGTTTGGTTTGGAGCCTCAGAAAAGCCCCGTGTGCTGGTCTACGAAAACAGCCCTCTGAGGACGGACACATGGAAACCAAAGCTAAGGTTCAGATTAGGGCCTGGGGGCCTGTCCATTTCAACCTTCTGTCTCTGGGGACACTGTCTGAGAGTCTAAGTGGAGATAGTTGCTCCGCTGGTGTCAGAGAGCCCCTCTTAGTCCAGGGTGGCCTACACTATTGATGGCCTCAGGGGCCTTGGAGCTTTTCCCTAACCTGTAGGGTTGTGGTCAATGGATTGGGCACAATTTCCTTGGAGAGGGCAGGCACAATCTTTCGCTGTGGCTCCAGAGGCCCTAGCCTGGCGGTTGTGTGGGTCCAGGCTGAGGGCACAGAAGTCTGAAAACACAAACTCAGCTTATGAGTGGCGCCTAGGGTATGGCAGGCCGGATGTACAGCCCGAGAGGGAGCTCCTCGGCCTCTGAAACAAGGGCGAGTGGGAGGCGTTCCTTCAGGCTATTGTCTCTGGATGTTGTGTCCGAGATAGCCGTGGATTGGCGGGGTGGCCTCAGGGACTGTGGATGAGTATCCCTCTCTGGGGATTTGTCCCAGCTCCCAAGAGTTTGGGGTCATTTTGTGGGAAGGGTGGAAAAGTGTTGTCTGGCTCACGTGTCTCTCCAAGAAAGGGATTCCTGAGCAGAGCCCCAGGTACGGGCGGGGCGACTGGAAAACTCAAACACTGGTGAGGATTGGGTGCATAGGGGCTTGGCAAGCCCCATATGCGGGCTCTTGGCCCAGGCCCTGACAGGCCTTTCTTTGACATGGGGCTCATGCTGAGGGTCAGAGTGTGAATTTGTGCCCAAGCAGCACTCAAGTTTGGGCGTGGCATCAGGGACCAGGAAGGTTTCTCCCACCCTGAAGGTGTGACTCCATGCCAAGAGCAAGCTTTCCAGCCACGGGGAAGGAGGAGTTCTGTGTTGTGCTTGCGATACCCAGCTGTGTGGAGAATTGATATAATGTCTAGGTTCAGATATCTGAAAACCAAGGTTAGGAAGAGGTGACGGCATAAGACCATGGCGTGTCCGAAGTGCTGGGTGTGCGGCCAGCTGTCTCCTTGTCTGTCTGGACGTCTGGCTTCAGGCTGTGTCAGACAGAGCATGAGTGCCCAGAGCAGCCTATCCAGTTCGGGTACCGTCGAGGCCCGAGCAGGTTGATCCTCATCTGGGTTTTCTGGAGAGAGCCCCACAGGGAAACGTTTTTCTTCCCTTGGGCAGACCCTGGGCTGGGTTGTGGTTCTGGAGTTCCTAGTCCGGAGGGCTTGTTTGCCAGGAGTGTGAGGAAGGAAGTCTGAAAACACAAGCTAGCGTGAGGTTTGGGACCGATGGCACGGCAGGCCCACTCTGAGAGGCTGAATCGAGATCTCCTGCACTGAGGTCATTTCAACTCTGAGACGTGCCTCAGGCTAGAGTTTTTGTCCAGCATGGCCTCTTCCTGAATGGTGTGGGGGCCTCATGAGGCCAGGAAGGTTTGCCTACGATGGGATTTGTGAACTACTCCAAACCTCAAGGTTTCCTTCTGCACGAAAGTCGAGTGCTATTGGATGGTTCCAGGAGGCCCCATACGGAAAGACTCGAGAGCAGGTGTCTAAGCATGGATGCCTGGGAACGCCACCTCATATTCCCACTCTTTAGTCAGGACAAGGCAGGCTCAATCTGCGGGCTCCTGGGTGAGCTACCCAGAGGGGAGAGTTGAAATGGACTCTCCTGAAGATGAGTCCTACTGTGGCTTGGTGGCCTGGGAGACCTTGGAATGTGGAGGTGGCTCAGGGACTCTGCAGGATTCTCCAACCTGAGGTGTTTGACACGGCTCCAACAAGGAAGCTTCCCATGTGGAGACGAGAGAAGTTCTCTTCAGTGCCTCAGGAAAGCCCCATATCCTGTTCTTCGAACCAAAGCCTCTGAGGAGTGACACCTGGAAAACAAAGCAAGAGTTGAGATTAGGGCCTAAGGGCCTGTCGGGCTCAACCTTCTATCTCTGTTGACATCTGTGTGCATGCCTTCATGGAGGTAGCAGCTCCGCTTGTGTCCGAAGGCCCCTGTGTGTGCAGGGAGGCTCCCGGTAATGGTATGTCCTCGGGGGCCTTGAGGTTTCTCATATTCTGGAGGTGTGTGGCCAAAGGAATGGACAGAGTTTCCCAGGAGAGAGCAGGCATGGTCCTGTGGTATGGCTCCAGAGGACCCAGCCTAGAGGCTGTGTTTGCCAGGGCTGTGGGGACAGATGTCTGAAAAAGCAAACTTGGCTCAGGTAGGGGCCAAGGTAATGGCAGGCCTGATCTCCAGTCCGAGAGGGGAGATCCTCTGGATATCAAAGGAGGGCAAGTGGGAGGCAGTCGCTCAGGCTTTTGTCTCTGGGTGTTGCGTTCACAGTGGCTGTTCAGGGTAGGGGTTGCTTCAGGGGCCGAGGAAGAGCCTTCCTCTCGGGGGATTGTCCAAGCTCCCAAGTGTTTGGTTTCATTCTGTGGGAAGGGAAGAGTACTGTTTTCTGCCACAGGGGACCCCCCAGGAGAGGGACTCTAGAGCACAGCAGTGGGTTCCCTCAACTGGAATACACACCATCTAGTTAGTCCTGCGTGCCTATGGGCATGGCAAGCCACTTATGCGGGCTCTTGGTCCAATCACTGAGAGGCGTTACTTGAATAAGGTACTCACGCTGAGGGTCACAATGTGTGTTTGTGCCCAAGGCGGCCCTCACACATGGGCGTGGCCTCATGGGCCATGCCGTTTTCTCCTACACTGAAGGTTTGACTCACTGCCAGCAGCAAGGTTTCTTGCCATGGGGAAGGAGGGTTCTGACTTGTGCATCAGGTACCCCCCTGTGCAGGGATTGGAGATAAGGTCTAGGTTCTGATGACTGAAAACCCAGGTTGGGAATGGATGGTGGCCTAAGGCAGTGGCGGGTCCAATGTGCTGGGTGTGCAGCCAGCTGTGTCGGTGTCTGTTGGAAGGTCTGGGCTCAGGCTATTTGCGACAGAGCATCAGTGTTTAAGGTAGCCTATGCAATTGGGGTGTTGCCGAGGGCCAAGCAGTTTGATCCTCATTTGGGGTTTCTGGGCAGCACCATAGACAAAGTTTTTCTCCTGGGAGGCAGGCGGAGTGCTTCATTGTGGCCCCAGAATTCCCAGTAGGGAGGGTTTACAAGCCAGGAGTGTGAGGACGGAAGTCTAGGAACACAAGCTAAAGTGAGGATTGGAGCCAAGGGCAGAGCAGGCCCACTAGGCAGAGGCTGAATCAAAATCTCCTGCATCTGAAGTCAGGCTGAGGATCAGACGTTGGCTGAGGCTGGAGTATGTGTCCATGTTGGCACCTTCATGAAGCGGGGGCCTCATGAGGCCAAGGAAGTTTTCCCACGCTGAGTTTGGAGGTTGCCCCAAACCACCAGGTTTCCTTCTGTGGGACATTCGAGTCCTGTTGCATGGCTCCAGGACATACCATACGGAAGGACTGGAGAGCACGGTTCGAAGGATGGATCCCTGTACAGCATGCCTCGCATTCCCATTGGCCATTAGCCACAAGATATGTTTGATCTGCTGCCTCTGGGGCACGCTAACCAGGGGGCTGAGTTGAAATGGCCTCTCCTGAGGATGTGTCATAATGTGCGTTTGGGTCCATGGAAACCTTGGAATGTGCTGGTTGTTCAGTGGCCCTGCGGAACTCTCCTACCTGAAGGGTTTGATACATCCCCAGTAAGTAAGCTCCCCATGTGGAGGCGAGAGAGGTTTGGTTTGGAGCCTCAGAAAAGCCCCGTGTGCTGGTCTACGAAAACAGACCTCTGAGGACGGACACATGGAAACCAAAGCTAAGGTTCAGATTAGGGCCTGGGGGCCTGTCCATTTCAACCTTCTGTCTCTGGGGACACTGTCTGAGAGTCTAAGTGGAGATAGTTGCTCCGCTGGTGTCAGAGAGCCCCTCTTAGTCCAGGGTGGCCTACACTATTGATGGCCTCAGGGGCCTTGGAGCTTTTCCCTAACCTGTAGGGTTGTGGTCAATGGATTGGGCACAATTTCCTTGGAGAGGGCAGGCACAATCTTTCGCTGTGGCTCCAGAGGCCCTAGCCTGGCGGTTGTGTGGGTCCAGGCTGAGGGCACAGAAGTCTGAAAACACAAACTCAGCTTATGAGTGGCGCCTAGGGTATGGCAGGCCGGATGTACAGCCCGAGAGGGAGCTCCTCGGCCTCTGAAACAAGGGCGAGTGGGAGGCGTTCCTTCAGGCTTTTGTCTCTGGATGTTGTGTCCGAGATAGCCGTGGATTGGAGGGGTGGCCTCAGGGACTGTGGACGAGTATCCCTCTCTGGGGATTTGTCCCAGCTCCCAAGAGTTTGGGGTCATTTTGTGGGAAGGGTGGAAAAGTGTTGTCTGGCTCACGTGTCTCTCCAAGAAAGGGATTCCAGAGCAGAGCCCCAGGTACGGGCGGGGCGACTGGAAAACTCAAACACTGGTGAGGATTGGGTGCATAGGGGCTTGGCAAGCCCCATATGCGGGCTCTTGGCCCAGGCCCTGACAGGCCTTTCTTTGACATGGGGCTCATGCTGAGGGTCAGAGTGTGAATTTGT